>NC_041391.1:481585458-481661645 GCF_002162155.2 Triticum dicoccoides | reverse complement strand
TGATGTCGCCCCGACGTCCGACTGTGGCATTTCTTTTCAAGCCCTTTCTGTGATGTCGCCCCGACGTCCGACTGTGGCATTTCTTTTCAAGCCCTTTCTGTGACGTCGCCCCGACGTCCGACTGAGGTATTTCTTTTTAAGCCCTTTATGTGGTGTCGCTAAGACGCCCGACTGTGGCATCTTTTTCTTTATATTTATTTGTTCACCTTTCGAGGCGTCGCTTCAGACACCCGATCGAAAATTATTTATGTTCTGTTGGGATTTCAAGCAGACTACCGCCGTTTCCCTTTTACTTACCTTGTTATGATAATTTTGAATGTACATTGGTGAATTTATTCATGACGCATCCATGCATGCATTTGTTATATCTTACGTCCGAACTGTCTTGCGAGTACTTTCAAAGTACTCACTGGCTTGTTGATTTGGCCAGATGCTGACGAAGGCGATTTCATGGATGAAGAGTTCGATAGCGAGTCCGACACTTAGAGGAGTCCCAGTCAGTCTCGTGCGACCCTGGATTTGGTCACTGTTTTATATCCGCTTCCGCTACGAAATAAATTCATCGAGCCTCACCTCGACGCTCGATGAGATGATAGACTTAGAGTCTTGTATTTCTCTCCCCGCTGTGTTTTTCCACCACCGCCCTATCCTCGAGTCAGTAGTATGTCTCCACACCACTGTGTCATGTCCGCCATTATGTATAATTATTGGCGTGCTTGTATTAATTTGGTTGAGCAACCGCAGTTCGACCCTGTAATATATTTTATGCTACTGCTTATTGTATCAAGAAATTGTCTACCAGTGAGGAGGATTTCTCTCATACTGGACTCAAAAGATTGGTTTCTCAATAAATATTTTTATTGGAAAACCGGTCGTGACACGCTACCTATCACTTGTTTACCATGCCTCCCATATTGCCATGTCAGCCTCTAACCTTTTCACCCTTCCTAGCAAACCGTTGTTTGGCTATGTTACCGCTTTGGCTCAGCCCCTCTTATAGCATTGTTAGTTGCAGGTGAAGTTGAAGATTGCTTCATGATGGACAGGATTATGTTGGGATATCACAATATCTCTTATTTAATTTAATGCATCTATATACTTAGTAAAGGGTGGAAGACTCGACCTTATGCCTGGTGTTTTGTTCCACTCTTGCCGCCCTAGTTTCCGTCATACCGGTGTTATGTTCCTGGATTTTGCGTTCCTTACGTGGTTGGGTGATTTATGGGACCCCCTTGACAGTTCGCTTTGAATAAAACTCCTCCAGCAAGGCCCAACATTGGTTTTAACATTTGCCACCTAATCCTTTTTCCCTTGGGTTCTGCAGACTCAAGGTTCATCTTTATTTACCCCCCCGGGCCAATGCTCCTCCGAGTGTTGGTCCAAACTAGAGCCCTTTGCAGCGCCCCCTCAAGGAAACTTGAGGTCTGGTTTTAGTTGTACGGATTGCTCATCCGTTGTGCCGTGAGAACGAGATATGTGCAGCTCCTATCGGGATTTGTCGGCACAATCGGGTGGTCTTGCTGGTCTTGTTTTACCATTGTCGAAATGTCTTGTAAACCGGGATTTCGAGTCTGATCGGGTCTTCCTGGGAGAAGGTATATCCTTCGTTGATCGCGCGAGCTTATCATGGGCTAAGTTGGGACACCCCTGCAGGGTATAATCTTTCGAAAGCCGTGCCTGCGGTTATAGGTAGATGGGAATTTGTTAATGTCCGGTTGTAGAGAACTTGACACTTGACTTAATTAAAACGCATCAACCGCGTGTGTAGCCGTGATGGTCTCTTCTCGGCGGAGTCCGGGAAGTGAACACGGTTTTGGGTTACGTTTGACGTAAGTAGGGGTTCAGGATCACTTCTTGATCATTGCTAGCTTCACGATCGTTCCATTTGCTCTCTTCTCGCTCTTATTTGCGTATGTCAGCCACCATATATGCTTAGTCGCTGCTGCAACCTCACCACTTTACCCCTTCCTTTCCCATAAGCTTAAATAGTCTTGATCCCGCGGGTTTTGAGATTGCTGAGTCCTCGTGACTCACCAGATACTATCACAACAGTTGCAGGTGCCGATGATGCCAGTGCAGGTGATGCAACCGAGCTCAGATGGGAGCTCAACGAAGACGTTGGTCGTTGCTATGTTTCGTTTGATGTTGATCAGTAGTGGAGCCCAGTTGGGACGATCGGGGATCTAGCAGTTGGGTTATCTTCTTTTCTTTTGGCTTCATCCGTAGTCGGACTATGTGTGTACTCTGAATGATGTATGAATTATATGTTCATTGTGTGAAGTGGCGATTGTAAGCCAACTCTTTATCCCATTCTTGTTCATTACATGGGATTGTGTGAAGATGACCCTTCTTGCGACGAAACCATAATGCGGTTATGCCTCTAAGTCGTGCTTCGACACGTGGGAGATATAGCCGCATCGTGGGTGTTACAAGTTGGTAATCAGAGCCATCCCCGACTTAGGAGCCCCCTGCTTGATTGTTTGCTGGCGTTGTTGAGTCTAGAGCAAAAATGTTTTGAGTCTTAGGATTATATATATCGGAGAGTAGGATTCTTTTTACTCCTCAGTCCCTTCGTCGCTCTGGTGAGGTCTCCTGATGTAGATGTTTTGACTTTCCTCTCCTCAAATTTCACTAAATTTTTTTAGGATCACGCGGGTATCTTGGAATCGTTCCGATGGTTTTGTGACGAGAACATTGTTCTTGGTGCCTCCTGTCTTTTATGTGGCATTGACCCGGGGAGTTGAACTCCGAGGTGTTGTCGTCATAATTTTATCGTTGCAGTTCTGGAATACCTGAGTTTTGCCGACATCGAAAATCTCTTTTATGCAGCTGTTGGTGAGATAACCTCGACGCCACCCAGTACTGGGGCGGGAGTTCAGGAGTATTGCCATAACTCGTATAACGGATGCTTTTCGAAGGTTGAGGTACACGATTTCTGGAGTTTTCTTAGTTATGTGTTGACGGATGGATACAACTTGGATGTAGGAATTGTTAGTTTTGGGTGAGATATATATTGCTTCCCCTGTATCCCCAACACCAGATTGCATAACCAGAAAGTTTCGGGAGTTTTATAGGTGGGAATTCAAGTAGCTCCTAGAATATCTTTTCGACAGATGCATGATATGAGATTGGGGTTTGACGTCTAGTGGTCCGCCTTTCCACGGTCATTTTTACAGTGGTCTGGTTGTGTCTTAAAGAACCCTTGGCTATGCTGGTTCGGGGACACTTCGTATGTCATGTGCACTGCCTTGTACATGATGGTGCTGTACACTCGAGCCCGTGTGGGCCCCACCATGAAAACTTCGGATGAAATCTCTATCATATGTTTGTTTCGGCTTATTCTCCAAGCCAAGTCCTTTGTTTTGTTTTGAGTTGTGGTAATCGAGTTGCTTCGAAGTCAAATGTTGAATCCATACCTTCCCTAAATGGTGTTCTCATATTTCTATGGGAGTGCTAATCCTTCTTGATCTTTGAGGTTGTCATGTTAATTCTTTTCCAACCGGTGTGCTTCTCTTCAAGTGGAACCGATCATTTCAACATTAGCAAGATCAATTCTAAGTTTTCTCAACGGTGTTTGTTTCGTTCATCCCAAGTTGTCTTTGTTTTCCCCACCCTCCCACCCTTAACTTCAAGGACTCAGATTTCTTGATCATGTATCCCTTTTATGTGTGAGAAGTCTCTTCATTCGTTTCTTTCAATGTTCTTATCCGGTGATTCTCAAGAAGATACTAACGAAGCTACAAGTTTATGATTCTTCGTTCATTTTTCTTCTCCGGTGGTTTTCAATTCAAGTTGTCGGTGTTGATCATATTCTTTTTCTCATTTCAAGTGCTTTCTTATGTCGGTGCACCTCTTAATTGCTCACCTTCCTCTATTTCTTCTCCGGAGTGCTTAAGATTATCTCAGAAAATTCTTGTTTCCATTCTCAATCCATTCAAGTTATTTTGAGGTTGTTATCTCATTCAAGTCATTTAATTCAACCAGTGCATCCCCCCTTTTCAATCAATCATGCAACGGTGTTTTCTTTTGAGTGGGCCCTAACCCACAGGTCTTTTCCCAGGATCTTACCCGACTCTTCTAATTATTCCGGAACTATCCCAAATTCATTTCAAAGTTTGATGTAAGAATGAATTATCATCAGTCAAATGTCTTTCTCCAAGATCTTTCAAATTCTTTCGTTGTTGGTTCAACATTTCTAATTTTCATCTCGGAGTATCTCAACAATTCATGGTGGTGTTTCTCGTTGTCATTCTCGAATTTTGAAGACCGAAGAAGAGTTCCTCTTAAATCCTTACTCGTTCTTCCAGAGATTCATGGTTCTAGCTTTATACCATCCTCTCATAATTGCTTTAGATTGTGAGAATTCTTTTCACCCATCCGGAGCATGTCATGAGTTGTTTCCATTTCTTTCCTCCGAAGGCCATCATGTCATAATTCTTCATTCTCAGCGTGTAGCTATCGTTCCACAAATCTTACCGGTGAATCGTTCAAATACCCTCTAATCAGTTCATGATCTTTTCGTTCTCATGTATCTAGATCCCCTCAAGTATCTTCATTCTTTCCGGTGAATTGTTGCTTTGCTACTTTCATTTTCAATTCTTACGGTGGTTTGTTCAAGATTTCTCTTCCTTCGTTATCATATCAATTCATTCACTGTTTCCAAATCCCACTGCTGGTTCCATCAATAGCTTCTCGAGTTTACACTATATCTCTCTTAATCCTTTCTATGTGAATAAGTAGTATGCCAAATCCGTTGCTTGTCATCAATTTAAATTGGTGAAGGATACACATAACATAATTCTTATTCTTGTTTCATCCAAGTGATTAATCCTTTCCGTCGGAGTTTGTTCAGGAGGAATAAATTCTTGGCTTCTTGTTGTTCTTCTTTTCTTTCTGGAGTTCCAAGTTTTCTCGGTTATATCGTCGCAAAGCTCCTTCTAAATCATCGCAAGACTTCATCTTGTTCTTTCAACTTCTCTTTCTTTCTATCATCCTTTTTTTACCAGAGTTCTTCATGGAGGCTCTACATGGTGGTTCATCAAGGATTCCTTTCATCCTTCAATTGTTCTTCAAGATTTCTCTCAAAGTTATGATCAGCCAAGCTATGCTCTAAAAATAAACATGGTGCTCAACACATGTTTTTTTTCCTGAGGAGTTTAAGTATTCTTCTTCTTGCATTTTGAAGTGCAATTCTTTCTACCTTATCTTTTGAGGTGGTGTTATATCATTCTTGACAATTTTCATTCATGTTTCGCGATTCACATGTTGTCAAGAATGAGGTATTCTAAATCCATCAATCTCCTCGTTGGAGTTATTTGGGTATAGATTTCACCTAAAGCCTTCCCTAAGGAATGTTGAATTGTGGTGCTTATCAATGACCCAAGTTTTCTCCTATCCTCTCGGCAAAGGCAGTTTTCATCTCTTCATTGGTCTCAAGCAATCAATTGTTTCTGTTAGTGGCCGGTTGTCACCTCATCATTTTGAGATGTTTGCCATAAGCGCACAACAAGTTTGTGCTTTTCGTTGTTGATTTTCCAACAACTCCGTTCAATTCTTCTTTGCAAGGATGCTTTCCAAGCTCATTTGTGGTAGAAGTTGGCATTTTCTTCTCCGTTCCTTTATCCCAACAATCTAGCTTCTATTCTTTCGTTCCGGAGGCATTGTGATGTTGCTCTTTTAACTCATCATCTCGTTTTGTCAAGATCATGTTATTTTCATGCTTATCCATTTAACCGGAGTGTTGTGTTCTCATTCAAGTTCTTTCATCTTATCAAGTTTTGCCTCCCTTCTCATTTGTGGTAGAAGTTGGCATTTTCTTCTCCGTTCCTTTATCCCAACAATCTAGCTTCTATTCTTTCGTTCCGGAGGCATTGTGATGTTGCTCTTTTAACTCATCATCTCGTTTTGTCAAGATCATGTTATTTTCATGCTTATCCATTTAACCGGAGTGTTGTGTTCTCATTCAAGTTCTTTCATCTTATCAAGTTTTGCCTCCCTTCTCAACCGGCGTGCTGTCTGAAATCCTTCTTACCCCTTGTGCCATTCTTCCAATAGTTCCGGAGGCAGTGTGTTGTTGATTTCATCAAGTATCATCCCATCTTCTCAAGTTCATGTTCAATTCCTTCCATTTACAGTCGGAGTGCTGCCAAAATTATATCATTCATATTCATTCTTATCTCGTTTCAACAAGAGTGGTTTCAATTCCATCTTGTTCATTGTGCTCATCATTCATAGCTTTGCAACCTCCAAGGTTCACATGGTGTTCCTTGTTTCTAATTTCTGCAACACTGCTCTCAATTGTGTTCAACTCCGTTGTGTTCTTTCTCTCAACTTTACAACCTCTCAATGTTCTTTGGTTTCACTCTTTTGTCGAAGAAACAACTTAGTTTTACCTCCTCTATTCCTCTTCCGTTTTCTCTCCGGTGCCATCCTAGATCTCGGGACGAGATCCTCTCGTAGTGGTGGAGTGTTGTGACGCCCCGAGACCGACGCTCCAGAAGACTTCCAGTTATTCCGAGTTTCGCCGTGTGTTTCTTTTGTGCTTGCTCTTTTATTTTTGCATTGCATCATGTCATCATGCCATCATGTCATTAATTTTTATAACTCTTCTAAATAAATTGTATGGATTTTTCAATCCATTTAAATCGAGGGATATTCACATGGTGATTTCTCTTTAAAACATATCCAAGTCTCCTACTATTATTAGGGAGCTATAATAAAATTATTCCATTTATTTGGAATTAACCATAACCTACTTGCAAAATATCCCATGCCGTTGTTATCTCAATTCTTGGTCTCCACCCTTGCCCATAATTTCTTTCATCATTTTCCGGAGCTCCATCAAAAATCCGAACATTTTTGGACCTTCCTTTTATCAAGTCCTAGGTCAAACCCATTTGAATTAAATTCAAATGAGTTTGAATTTAAATCTTTCAATCATGGCCTTTCTATTTTTCTTGGAATGAGCATATTTTTGCGAGTCCGGGAAAATTATCCCCATGCGCAAATCTTTCCCTAACCCTCTCTTTTTTTTCCTCTCTCTATTTCTTTTCTGATAGAGATTAGTGAGAGAGAGAGAGAGCCCAGCCCAACTGGCCAGCCAGGCCTCTGGCCACTTCTTTCTCCATTGGGCCGGCCTCCCAAAGCCCAGCCTCCCTTCCTAACCCTAGCCTGATCCCCTCGCAACCCCTTCCCCTCACCCGATCGCTCCCCTCCATCCTCCTGCGCCGCCACTCGCACACACACGCACGCATCGAGCCAGGGAGACGAGCTCCCTACGCCCGATCCCCTCGCCCCCTCTCCTCGATCTTCCCCTTCCCCTCCGGTGCGCCTCCACCTCGCCCTTCTTTCTCCCTCGCGCGTGACCCCGTCGCCTCGCGCCTCCACCCCCTCGCGCGACCAGCGAGCCCCGCGACCACGCCCCTGCCGGCCCCGCGCCCGGCCTCCGCAACACCACCGGGACGGCCAACTCTGGCGGCCCTCCGTCGTCTGCGGCCGTGCCCCTCCTCTACCTCGTCCAGCACGCCCTCTCCTTCCCGTCGGCCCGGTTTCTCCTCGCCTTGTGCGCTCGATGCCGCCCCATCTCCTCACGCCGGCCACTTCTTCCAGCCACTGCTCGGCCATGCGCCAGCATCCAGCAGCTCGAGCGGTCCCCGGTGACCTCCCGAGGCAGAGCCTTGCAAGTCCCTCGATGCCCCTTCAGATTCATCCAGACCGGCAAGTTCGACCTCGGCGCCAAGTTTGTCTTCAAATCTGTACGACTACATCCGATGTGGTTTTCGGCAAGTACCTGGAGGCCACAGTAACGCCAAGTACAACGACACCCATGTTCGTCTACGGAATGTGTACCACTACGTCGAAGAGCTTGGATGCACCAAGTTCCACTACTTCCACAACCGGACGCCAAGTACCCCTTCGAGTTGACAAGACCGGCAAGACCGACGACCTCGGACATCTACGAAAACATGTACCACTACTATCGCCGTGTACCACTACGTCCAAGTTCCACTACGAGATGTACAACTACCGTCGCCAAGATCGCAAGTACCTCTACCATTGCCGTGAACGACTACTTCCACGACGTCTGTGAACCACTACTTCCACTAAGACCGTCCCGTGAACGACTACTTCCTCTACATCGTATCGAACTCGTTCCGCCCGTAACGCACGCTTCAGAGGTATAACCCGAGACGACCGCGATGAGATGCCCTTGCATGTATGAGATGTATGATATGTTTGCACTGTGCCCGTTTGTTTCATGCACGTTCCTCGTTTGCCATGCCGCTGTCCCGTGGGAACCCAGAATCCGGGATCACCCCACCATCTTGCATGACTCGTTCACGCCCACTTCCTTTTGTACCGGTATCTCCGTGAGCTACCGGAATCGATATGTTGTCGTGGCATCATTTTCGGATTCATTGCCATGGCACCCGTTTTGTTCCATCATGGTGACCAAATGCCTCGTATCATGCTCATGTTAACGTTTTCATAAAAATTGCATAAACTTGTATATGTCATCCGCATCATGATAACAACATTTAAATGCTTAAAATTGTGTTTGCTTTAAACTACTAAATGACATATGGGGATTTCTGGAATTGTTGTTTGTTATTTCTGGCCTCATTTAAACTTGCCTAGATAGGTAGTTTAATTATGTTTCACCTCTTGCCATGGTTAACAACATTTAATATTGTTGCGTTCCTAAACGAGAGAGAACTAAATAATTCGATGTGGTGTTTCGTCAATATGCAACTCGTTGCATATTGAGCTCCACTTAATTTGTAGTATTGTTTGGTTGCATATTGCCATGCCTTGCCTCATTAAACCGGACATGCATCATACTTGATTGTGCATCATGCCATGTTTATGCTTGTGTGTTTACCATGCTGCTTGCTTCTTTCCGGTTTGCTTCTCTCGTTAGCTTCGGTTTCGTTCCGGAGTTGAGAGGATTCGTTCGACTACGTTCGTTTGTCTTCTTCATGGACTCGTTCTTCTTCCTTGCGGGATTTCAGGCAAGATGACCATTACCCTCGATATCACTTCTATCTTTGCATGCTAGTCGCTTCGTTCCATCGCTATGCTGTGCTACCTATCACTTGTTTACCATGCCTCCCATATTGCCATGTCAGCCTCTAACCTTTTCACCCTTCCTAGCAAACCGTTGTTTGGCTATGTTACCGCTTTGGCTCAGCCCCTCTTATAGCGTTGTTAGTTGCAGGTGAAGTTGAAGATTGCTTCATGATGGAAAGGATTATGTTGGGATATCACAATATCTCTTATTTAATTTAATGCATCTATATACTTGGTAAAGGGTGGAAGACTTGGCCTTATGCCTGGTGTTTTGTTCCACTCTTGCCGCCCTAGTTTCTGTCATACCGGTGTTATGTTCCTGGATTTTGCGTTCCTTACGCAGTTGGGTGATTTATGGGACCCCCTTGACAGTTCGCTTTGAATAAAACTCCTCCAGCAAGGCCCAACATTGGTTTTAACATTTGCCACCTAAGCCTTTTTCCCTTGGGTTCTGCAGACTCAAGGGTCATCTTTATTTACCCCCCCGGGCCAGTGCTCCTCCGAGTGTTGGTCCAAACTAGAGCCCTTTGCAGCGCCCCCTCAAGGAAACTCGAGGTCTGGTTTTAGGTGTACGGATTGCTCATCCGTTGTGCCCTGAGAACGAGATATGTGGAGCTCCTATCGGGATTTGTCAGAACAGTCGGGTGGTCTTGCTGGTCTTGTTTTACCATTGTGGAAATGTCTTGTAAACTGGGATTCCGAGTCTGATCGGGTCTTCCTGGGAGAAGGTATATCCTTCATTGATCGCGAGAGCTTCTCATGGGCTAAGTTGGGACACCCCTGCAGGGTATAATCTTTCGAAAGCCGTGCCTGCAGTTATAGGCAGATGGGAATTTGTTAATGTCCGGTTGTAGAGAACTTGACACTTGACTTAATTAAAACGCATCAACCGCGTGTGTAGCCGTGATGGTCTCTTCTCGGCGGAGTCCGGGAAGTGAACACGGTTTTGGGTTACGTTTGACGTAAGTAGGGGTTCAGGATCACTTCTTGATCATTGCTAGCTTCACGACCGTTCCATTTGCTCTCTTCTCGCTCTTATTTGCGTATGTCAGCCACCATATACGCTTAGTCGCTGCTGCAACCTCACCGCTTTACCCCTTCCTTTCCCATAAGCTTAAATAGTCTTGATCTCGCGGGTTTTGAGATTGCTGAGTCCTCGTGACTCACCAGATACTATCACAACAGTTGCAGGTGTCGATGATGCCAGTGCAGGTGATGCAACCGAGCTCAGATGGGAGCTCAATGAAGACCTTGGTCGTTGCTATGTTTCGTTTCATGTTGATCAGTAGTGGAGCCCAGTTGGGACGATCGGGGATCTAGCAGTTGGGTTATCTTCTTTTCTTTTGGCTTCGTCCGTAGTCGGACTATGTGTGTACTCTGAATGATGTATGAATTATATGTTCGTTGTGTGAAGTGGCGATTGTAAGCCAACTCTTTATCCCATTCTTGTTCATTACATGGGATTGTGTGAAGATGACCCTTTATGCGATGAAACCACAATGCGGTTATGCCTCTAAGTCGTGCTTCGACACGTGGGAGATATAGCCGCATCGTGGGTGTTACAGGCTAGGAGGTAAAGGGAGCACCTCTGCGATTTTTACTGCCGGGTCAGCCGGATGTGTACCTCAGACTGGGTAAAGCCGAAAGCTAGCATTCTTAAGGGAATATTCGGTCGGTGAATTAAAAGATGATTTCTTACCTATTTATTTATCTGCCCCCAGATGCTTTCCTGCATTTTCGCAGTCCGGACATGCACTTTAGGGCATGCCTCCTAGGGAAAGGAACCCCTAATGAAACTATTCTCCCTGGAAGATGTTTCTTACTAACCATGTAATATAACATAACTAGTTGGGCACTTGTCTGATAAAGCACTAATGACCCCTACGCCTAGTCTCCATGCATACCCCGGTTTTTTATAACTGCGAGGGTATTCGGACACACTCCGGACTGTCGGGTCCCGAGGTTGAAGCGAAAAGGTCTGCTATGACAAACGATCTACAATCCGGCTAGAAGGCATTTTACATGTCATTTTCAATTACATAGTCAAACTTACTGATTGTATTCCTCTTCGATACCATCTAATAGACTGTCTAGTTTACAGTGCCGCTGGGAATACTTTGCGGCCAACTCTACTTGGCCGTACACTAAGCTCACAGGGATCTCCTTCCCATCAAACCCCACAGGTCCGACCTCGGCCATGTGGTTTGGGTCCGCCTTCGCATACCGTGTCTTCACCATGGCTCAGGCCTCCCTGGCACCTTGACGGCAGGCCTATATCTTCCATAGCCGGAAGCGCCGCCGTGCTCCCTGAAGCTTCTCCGCAAGCTCTCCAAGACCTTCGGGTAGAGACATGGATGGCCACAAGGCCTGAGCGACTCCGCTCATCACCTGCCGAACTCGTTCGTGCAGTTGCAGCAGCTCGGGAAGTAGGTCACCCATTGAACCGGGAATTTCCTCCGCAGGACGACCCGTGAGCATACCAACAGACATATTTCTGTTAATCGACTTCCTCGCCGAACTCTTCTTTTCAGGAGTTCGCTCAAGCACTTACTATAAATTCCGCGACGAAGCCGCCGATTCTCCTTCACGGAGTCAGACAACTGGGCCCGAACATCTTTTAGTTCCTCGCCCAGCTGGGTGTTGGCATCTTGGAGGTTATTTTTCTCTTGCCGTACCCTTGTAAGCACCTTCTCTCCGGCCTTTAGCTGACGTAGTTGTTGTTGCTTGTCCGGATCTAGTCCGGCGCCACCTGCAATATTATTGTTAGACTAATACATACACCGCACTTCACAAACTACTCATCTTTCAAAGTATATATTACCGGAGGGGGTCTTTGTGGCTCCCCTTGGGTGGCTAGTGCGGCCTCAAGTTGGGCCTGGCACTCCTGAAGCTCCTGGGACAGGTGGGTATTCTTTTCCGTAAGGTCCTGCATAACAAATGATCTTTAAATCGGTTATTCTAACTAATTTAAGTCTCGGGGGCTACTGGCATATACAACTATCAAAATTCCTCACCCGTATGTCTTTTACATACTGCTCCGCGGCTCTGGCTAGACCATCTTGAGCGGCACGGAGATGCACATCTCCCGAATTAAAGGCGTTCAATGCCTCTTGGGAGAAACATGCGTAACGAAGGATTGTCCGGCAACGCCTGTGATTCATGGCACTCTCCACCTCAGATCTGGTGGCGGACAACCTGTCGGCATCCTCTGTTGGAGGAGCGTCCGATGCGCGCCTTGTGTTCGCCTCCCCCTCCGGACCTGGCGTTGGAGCCTGGCTGGTGGAGGCTCGATTGGCAACCTCTTCGGACACAGTCCGGCGAGCGCTCTTTCTCCTGAAAAAATCACGAGCGTTAGTATGCCTTCCAGGAATCTTTCCTTGAAACACGGTAGCGTGCCACACCATTGCGGCGACGTCTCGATCCGCGCCGCACTTCTTTTCCGCCTGCTGGGCCGAGCTGCCCCTTGTTGGCCAGCCGCCGCAAGCTCGGCTTCCCGCCGCAAAGGCACCTCCTGTGGAACACCATTGGTATGCGGTGATCAGAAATAAGCACAGATGGGCCATGGTATCGGGACTTCGTTCACAGTTACCTGGGAAGCTGGAAATATTCTGGGGTAGTCGGCCGTAATGGCGACCAAGGCATTGTCGATGCTAAGTAGGTGGAACACCCCGTCGATCAGCTCCATCTTTATGTTCGGATCCTCCTTGGAGGCCGGATCGAGGGACCGTTCCGGATCCTTGGGTTGTGGAGGCGGGTTGTGTACATCCTCTATAGCCCGGCGCAGTTCCTGCGTCGAAATCACAAAATGAGGTACTTAACCATGGGAATATGGATCGGATAGGCAAAAAGAAATGTCCACTTACCCAGCTTCGAGGATTGTTCATAGAAAACCCGTTCAGTGGACCGACACGGAGAAAATCCTCCTTTTCCCCTTTGTACAGGGCGGACAAGATCTTCACCAGATCAGCGACCGATCCCGGCCCCTTACGGCCATGATGGGTGGCATCATCCTCCCTGTTGAAATCCCACATGGGGTGGCCCCTATACTGGAGCGGCTGCACCCCCCGCATAATGCATGCGGCCATGACCCCAATCATGGTCAATCCGGAATGAGCCAATAATCTTATTCGGCCCATCAGGTACTGAATGTCCCTGTCATTCTCCCGTTGAGGGCTCCGCGGACGCCAACTTAGGCGTTTCTTCAGAGGAGCATCACTGAACTCCGGGAGGCCGATCCAAACTGGATCTGGTAGCGGGGCGTCTTCTATATAAAACCATTCCGAAGGCCAGTCTTTGGACGCCTTCTTCGGGGTTCCGGATAGATATCCGGTCCCGGCGATGCGCCATAGCTCGGCTCCGCCCACTTGATATATCGATCCCTCATGAGAACGGGGTACGAGGCAGAATAATCTCTTCCACAACGCAAAATGAGCCTCGACGCCCAGAAACAGCTCGCAAAGGGCCACAAAGCCCGTGATGTGCAGAATGGAGGCAGGCGTAAGGTGGTGCAGCTAGAAGCCGTAGAACTCCAGAAGCCCCTGCAGAAACGAATGTATTGGAAATCCAAGTCCTCTTATTAGATAAGAGACAAAGCATACCCGCTCTCCTTTGGAGGGATTGGGGACGCTCTCTGCCCACTTTCCGCCCGTATAGGTGGCGAGTCTGGCTCGAACCGGAACCATAAAGGCTGGGGGAAGCAATCCCTTGGCTTGGAGTGTCACTAACTCACTATGCGGGACTGAGCATCTCCCCCAATCTCCTGGCTGAGGGCTGGGAGCGCGAGAGGAGGAGCCGCGTCGACTGTCCATGATGGAATGGATTTTTTGTCAGAGGCGCTCCAATGAAAACTTGCTAAGGGGGGATGGTGGGATTCAGATCTAGATCCTCGTCTCTTTTTATAGGCAGATCATTTGCGCAGCTAGGGGGAAAGTGTAAAAATACCTTGGCTTTTCGCATTCATTCGCCACGTGGAAGATGGCCATTATTGGGCGTGGAAGCCAAGGAGCGCAGCATTTATCCGAAGCCAGACACTCTTCGACAACTATATGGAATCTGGAGAAGAACCCACCTTGCAATGCCTAAGACAATCTACACGCCGGACTCATCATCATTGAAGCCTGGCTTGGGGGCTACTGAGGGAGTCCTGGATTATGGGGTGTCCGGATAGCCGAACTATCACCGTCGGCCGGACTCCAAGACTAAGAAGATACAAGATTGAAGACTCCGTCCCGTGTCCGGATGGAACTTTCCTTGGCGTGGAAGGCAAGCTTGGCGATATGGATATGAAGATCTCCTACCATTGTAACCGACTCTGTGTAACCCTAGCCCTCTCCGGTGTCTATATAAACCGGAGGGTTTTAGTTTGTAGGACGAACAACAATCATATCATAGGCTAGCTTCTAGGGTTTAGCCTCCTTGATCTCGTGGTAGATCTACTCTTGTACTACCCATATCATCAATATTAATCAAGCAGGAGTAGGGTTTTACCTCCACCGAGAGGGCCCGAACCTGGGTAAAAACATCGTGTCCCTTGTCTCCTGTTACCATCTGCCTAGAGGCACAGTTCGGGACCCCCTACCCGAGATCCGCCGGTTTTGACACCGATAACGAGGTTCTTTGAATATGAAGGACACTATCGAATGATAATCCAATAATGGATCCAGCGATCCACAACGGAGCCGATGTGAGTATCGATATTCCATCAGAAGAAGAAAATAATGCCGCGGCATCAAATTTTGGAAATATCTGATAATTCTGAAGCTTAAAGGCAAAGGAATTATGATTTCCAAAATGAAGGATCAGAAGCAGAAGCTCTGATCAAATTATGGGCAAGTTGAATAGAATTAGAACGACAATCAACCAAGGTTTGATTTGCCGAGAACCAGCTTCTATTTAAAATATCATCTAAGCCAAAAATAAAATTTATAAGGGTCAATTGAAGACTACGAGTAATTGCACACATGTTGAATCAAAGGCTCAGAATGACAACTACAAAAGATTTTAATGAATATTAATATACATATGGAATTAACCATAATATAAGCAGGTAAAACTTTCTAGAGCAATAGGTTGCTGAGGATTTTTGGAAGATTGAATAGCGTTTCGAAGACATTGGTGAAACACATGAACAACTGGGGATAAACGAATTCTCGGTAAGTGTGAGGAGTTATCTGTAAGGGATTTTAAGCGGTATGAACTGCAAGGCAGTGAGCTCAAAGGATTCTTGATACAACAGAGAGTATTTCAAGGCATCTTATAATAACAAGAGAAACTAGGAATGAATGTACAAATGGCAAGTGTGTGAAGTTATTCATCAGAATATATCGGTGGTAGGGAATTGCAAAGGCTGGGGCACAAGGGTCTCGGAAGAACATCGAAGAGTATCTTCAAATCTTCTGGTGCACCAAGTGATCCTCTAAAATGAGGGGCTCTCCGGGAGAAGTAGTTAGGAGAACCTAGAGTTAGAGTTAGCAAAATCGTTTAACCCGAATAGGAGAGAGATCAGAGTTCCAGAGTAAAGACGAGGAATAAAAGATCCTAATACCACCAAATGGCGACATGGGCCCGTAAGCCACACAACCATGTTAGTAAAAGTTTTTTAATGACTAGACTTAACTTTGGCCAAGGAGTTGGAATGGGGGCTACCTACAGGCAGTCGACTCTGATACCAACTTGTGACACCCCCGATTCAATCGTACACTAATAATACACGCAAATGTGTACGATCAAGATCAGGGACTAACGGGAAGATATCACAACACAACTCTAAAGACAAATTAAAATAATACAAGCTTTATATTACAAGCCAGGGGCCTCGAGGGCTCGAATACATCATCTTGAATACAAACGAGTCATCGGAAGCAACAATATCTGTGTATAGACATAAGCTTAACAACTTTGCCTTAAGAAGGCTAACACAAAAGCAACATGATCGAAAAGGCAAGGCCTCCTGCCTGGGAGCCTCCTAACTACTCCTGGTCGTCGGCGGCCTCCACGTAGTAGTAGGCACCCTCGGGTTTGTAGTAGTAGTCGTCGAAGGTGGCATCTGGCTCCTGGACTCCGTCATCTGGTTGCGTCATCCGAGAAGAATGGAGAAGGGGGAAAAGAGGGAGCAAAGCAACCGGGCGTACTCATCCAAAGTACTCACAAGCAAGGATCTACACTAGTTATGCGTCGGTATCAATGAAAGGGGGTAGTCTCTATGGACTAACTGCAGAATGCCAGAATAAGAGGGGGAGAAGCTAGTCCTATTGAAGACTAGCATCTTCTGGAAACCACCGTCTTGCAGCAAGAGGAGGGAGTAGAGTAGTATAACATAAATCATATTTATGTTGTTGTCAACGCTGTCGGTGTCAAAACCGGCGGATCTCGGGTAGGGGGTCCCGAACTGTGCGTCTAAGGCTAATGGTAACAGGGGGCGGGGGACACGATGTTTTACCCAGGTTCGGGCCCTCTCGAAGGAGGTAATACCCTACTTCCTGCTTGATTGATCTTGATGATATGAGTATTACAAGAGTTGATCTACCATGAGATCGTAGAGGCTAAACCCTAGAAGCTAGCCTATGATTATGATTGTTGTTTCTCTACGGACTAAACCCTCCGGTTTATATAGACACCAGAGGGGGTTAGGGTTACATAGAGTCGGTTACAGAGAAGGAAATCTACACATCCGAATATCCAAGCTTGCCTTCCACGCAAAGGAGAGTCCCACCCGGACACGGGATGAAGTCTTCAATCTTGTATCTTCATAGTCCAACTGTCCGGCCAAAGTATATAGTCTGGCTGTCCGAGGACCCCTTAATCCAGGACTCCCTCAGTAGCCCCCGAACCAGGCTTCAATGACGATGAGTGCGGCGCGCAGACTGTCTTTGACATTGCAACGCGGGTTCTTCTCCAAATCCTCCAGAGCGTTGTTGTAATGAGTAGTGTCCGACTCCTCATCAATGTCGCGCTCCTCGGCTTCTGCGCTTTAATAATGGTTGTTTCCACGTGTCGAGCGAATGTGAGAAGTTGGGGCATTTTTTCATTTGCCACCCCAACCATGCGGGTAAATTATCTATAAAAGAGATGGGGATTCTCAGATCCAAATCACACCATCTCCTCCCAGCGAGTGTTCATCAGAACATGCCCGGACAAATCCATACCACCATGGCCGGTCGTTGCGGTTCCTCCTCTTGTTCCCGTAGCAATAAGCCAGGTGATTGGGAGATATGTTCCCCACAACCGACTAGTAGAGTTGCAGACCAAAGGGTTTCTCCCACCTGCATACATGGTCCCCGTCCGAGCTGGACTAGCCACTTACAATGGCGGGGAGCAAGCAGAGAGCTTTCCAAACCCATCCAAGGGAGAGCGGGTGTGCTTCGTCCCCTACTTGCTAAGGGGGCTCAGATTTCCAATCCATCCTTTCCTCCGCGGGCTCCTGGAGTTTTACGGCCTCCAGCTGCACAACTTTACCCCAGCCTCCATACTGCATATTGCAGGCTACGTCGCCTTCTATGAGCTTTTTTTAGGCTGCAAAGCTCATTTCGAGCTGTGCAAGAGGATATTCTGCCTAGTACCCCGTACCCAGAAGAGGTCGGTATTTCAAGTGGACGGAGCTGAAATATGGCGCATCGCCTGGACCGGATATCTCTCCGGCACCCCTAAGAAGACATCCGAGGACTGGCCCTCGGAATGGTTCTACGTGGAGGACGTCCCTCTTCCGGACCCTGTGTGGAAGGGCCTTCCTGAGTTTGTAGATGCCCCATTGAAGAAACGCCACAGTTGGCGTCCCAGGAGCCGCCAGGAGGAAGATAACAAAGAGATCCTTTTCCTGATGGATAGGATAAATACACTAGCCAAATCAGGGCTGACAATAATTGAAGTTATGTCCATATGCATAATGCGGGGAGTCCAGCCACTTCAATATTGGGGAAAACCCATGTGGCACTTCAATGGAGAAGACGATGCCACCCGCTGCGGCCGTAAAGGACCGGACTCTCCTGCCGCTCTGGCAAAGATACTGTCCGATTTGTTCAAAGGAGAAGAGGAGGAGTTCATCCATATCAAGCCATGGGATGGATTCTCCATGTACAACCCCCCAGCTGGGTGAGTTGTTATCTTTTATTCCAATCTTTCCCACATTTTTAGCATAGATGTTTTAATTCGTCAATTCATAGCAGGAACTGTGAAGGGCTATGAAGGATGTTCACAGCCCATCTCCACAACCAGAGGACCCTAACCGAGCTCTCGACCCGGGACTCGAAGAGGATCCGGACACGTTTGTGGAGCTTGTCGACAGGACATTTTACCAGTTGAGCTGCGATGGTGTGATGGTGGCCATTATAGCCGATTATCCTGGCTTACTCCCTGTATCCCAGGTAAGCATAGCCACAGTCCCAACTTCCGAAAAGGATTCCCTCCTTACACTTCACCCACCGCACCTGTATTGCATCTTACAGGGAAGGCCATCGGGGCGCCAAGCCGAACCCGCGGTGACTCGCCAACAAGGGGCATCAAAGTCGGGAAGGCTTAAAAGAAAGGCAGTCAGAACCGAGACGCTGTTGCAAAGGTATGTTTAAAAACCTGCCACACAGTTATCATTGTTAAAACATAACGATGTCTTCTTCCTTATGACATAAAGAGTGCTCGCCGGACTGCACCCGGAGAGCCTGCCGGTCACGCTTCCACCAGCCAGACTCCGAGGCCGGATGCAAGGGTGGAGGTCGACGTGGACGATCCTCCTATAGAGGATGCGGATAGATTTTCTGCTACCAACTCCAAAGTGGAGAGCGCCATAAATCATAGACACCGACGGGCCGCACTACGCGACCCTAATTTCTCTGAAGAGGCGTTCGACGCCTTCAACTCAGGGGACGCGTACATCCAGGCTGCTCAAGGTAGCCTTGCCAGGGCCACGGACCAGTACGTAAAGGATATACGGGTAAGAAAATTTGATAAGTATGTATATCAGTAGCCCCTGAGACTTGAAACAGTTGGCAGAACTGATTTAAGGATCCTCGTGTGCATAGGTTCTGAGAGAGAAGAATACCCAGCTATCCAAAGAGCTGGAAGAGTGCAAGGCCCAACTACGGGTCGCAACCGCCGTGATGGAGGAGTCTACGAAGGCCCCATCTGGTAATATTTGCATAATGTCATGGTATATACAAGTTAAGTATTCGGCAAGAATGCAATTCTAACAAGAGAACTTGCAGACAATCCCGGAGGCAATCCGGAAATCGTACTGGAGGATGAGCAGCATGTTCGGCGATAGCTGAAGGCTGGCCAGCGTGTGCTTACCAAGGTTATAAAGGAGGAAAATACTCTCTAGGGCGCGAACGTCCGACTGGACGTCGAATTAAAGGATGTTCGAGCCCAGCTTGTTGACTCTGTAAAGGAGAATAAGATGCTTCGACGCGGCATATTCAATAAGTGCTCTGATGAACCACTATAAAGTTCGGCGAAGAAGCATGCTAATAGAATTTTGTCTGTAGGCATGCTGACCGGTTGTCCTGAAGAGGAGATGCCCGGATCTGCATGCGATCTTCTAACAGAGCTCCGCAACTGCACGAACAAGTTCGACAGGTGATGCGGGACATTGCCCAAGCCTTGTGGCCATCCGCCTCCCTGCCCGGAGGCATGGGGGAGCTAATGGAGATGCTCAAGGGAGCGCGGCAGCGCTTCCGATTATGGAAGATATCAGCCTGCCGACAAAGAGCAAGGGAAGCCTGGGCCATGGTGAAGACGCGATACACCAAGGCTGACCCTAACCACATGGCCGAGGTCGGACCTGTAGGGTTAGATGGGAAGGAGATCCCTGTACATCTTGTGTATGACCAAGTAGCATTAGCCGCTAAGTATTCCCAATAGGACTGTAGGCTAGACAGCCTGTTGGATGGTATAGAAGAAGAATTTAGTCAGTCTAAGTGGCATTGTACTTTGAAGGACATATTTTGTCCCTAGCCGGATTGTAAATCATTTGTCTTGGCCGACCTTTTCGCTTCAACCTCTGGACCCGACAGTCCGGAGTGTATCCGAATACCCGCTCGGTTACGTGAAAACCGGGGCACGCGTGGAAACCAGGCGTAGGGGTCATAATTGCTTGAACAGACAAGTACCCAACTAGTTATGTATATTACATGGGTAGTAAGAAACATCTTCCAAGGAGAATAGTTCTGTTAAGGGTTCCTTTCCGTGGGTGTGCATGCATTGATGTGCATGTCCGAACTGCAAAAGTTTACGCAGGATAGAAACATGTGGGGGCATGTGTTGTAATAGGTAAAATACATCTTTTGTTCATCGACCGAATATTCCCTTAAGAACGCTAGCTTTCGGCTTCACCCAATCTGAGGTTCACATCCGGCTGACCCGGCAGTAACAATCGCAGAGGTGCTCCCCTTATGCCCTAGCTGAATTAACGGGAATGTAGGGCATAAACACGAGAGCCCGGCAACCTAGCTTGGCCAAAACTTAAGTCATATCGATGCATATAGTGGGGAAAAAAGGCACATACATAGAGGTAACACGTATGTGGTGGGCATAAAACCCAGAAGACAAATAAGCTTCTTGTGTAAGAAGCCCCCAGGTGTGATGAGAGCGCATAGCGCGGCCAGAGTGTGCGATCAAAGCATACTTAGAGCTTTTAAGGCTATAAATGTAAAAGGGAGAGAGAGAGGATATAAATTAAAGAGGGAGACAGAGCTAAGGAGGCAAACATGGAGTTCGGCACTAGGCATAGAATCTTCGGAGTCTGGCTGCGTTCCATGGGTTCGGCTCGAGTCGATTGTCTGATGCATCACATAGACGGTACGCACCTCCCGTGAGAACTTTTTCAATGATGAAGGGGACCTCCCATTTGGGCTTGAGCTTGTCCTTTTTCTTCTCTGTTAAGCATAGAACGAGTTCGCCAATGTTATAAGTTTTGGCCCGCACTTCTCTGCTTTGATACCTTTGAGCCTGCTGTTGATAGAATGCGGAACGGGCCTTCTCGACGTCATGCTCCTCCTCCATGGCATCGAAGTTGTCCTGCTGATCCAGCTCGGCTTCTCTCTCTTCGTACATGCGCACTCTAGGTGAGTCATGGATGATGTCGCAGGGTAGCACTGCTTCTGCGTCGTACACCATTAAAAATGGTGTGTATCCGGTTGTGCGATTCGGCGTGGTCCGCAGCCCCCATAATACAGAGTCAAGCTCCTCGACCCAGTGCGTATCTGATTCCTTCAAGGATCGCACTAGTCTGGGTTTGATGCCGCTCATAACAAGAGCGTTCGCTCGTTCAACTTGACCGTTTGTTTGGGGGTGATAGACAGAGGCGTAATCAAGTTTTATGCCCATTTTTCTACACCAGGTTTTCACCTCATCGGCTGTGAAGTTTGAGCCGTTATCGGTGATGATGCTGTGGGGGACACCATAGCGGTGTACGACCACGGATATAAAGTCTATCACTAGTCCAGATTCGGCCGTTTTAACTGGTTTGGCTTCTATCCATTTGGTGAATTTATCGATCATGACCAACAAGTATTTCTTCTTATAGCTTCCTCCTTTAAGGGGTCCAACCATATTGAGCCCCCAGACCGCAAATGGCCAAGTTATGGGGATTGTTTGGAGGGCGGTGGGCGGAATATGGCTTTGATTTGCAAAAACCTGGCAACTGACATAGTGTTGGACAAGGTCTTGTGTGTCTGCCCGGGCTGTCGGCCAATAAAATCCTGTACGGAAGGCCTTACTTACGAGCGCCAGAGCTGCGGCATGGTGGCCCCCAAGTCCGGCATGAATTTAGCCAAGAGCTGCCGCCCTTCCTCTTTGGAGATGGATCTTTGGAGCACTCCGGTTGTGCTTTTGTTATAAGGCTCTCCCCTGTGGACTTTGTAGGCTTTAGAGCGCCGCACAATGCAGCGTGCCTCATTTTGGTCCTCCAGGAGTTCCTGCCTATTTAAGTAAGCTAGGAAGGGTTCCATCCACAGGGCGATGACTGCCATTATCACGTGGGCCGAAGTTGTGATTTCGGTGGCGGAGCCTCCGATTACGTCAGATTGTTCATGATCTGGGGTTGTATGCGGATCCAGATTAGTATTGCCGAACTCCCCTTCCCATACCACGGATGGCTTGAACAGCCTTATCAAAAAAATATTTGGTGGGACGGGGTCACGTTTACCGCCGATGCGGGCAAGGATATCCACCGCTTGATTGTTTTCTCGAACCACATGGTGGAATTCGAGCCCCTTGAATCGAGCTGACATTTTGAGAACGGCATTACGGTAAGCCGCCATTTTCGGGTCCTTGGCGTCAAAGTCTCCATTTATTTGAGATATTGCGAGATTTGAATCCCCACGTACTTCGAGACGTTGAATGCCCATGGAGACTGCCATCCGAAGACCATGCAACAGAGCCTCATACTCTGCTGCATTGTTGGAGTCCGTGTAAAGTATTTGGAGTACGTACTGGACTGTATCTCCGGTGGGGGACGTCAGGACGATGCCAGCCCCTAGACCAGCTAGCATCTTAGAGCCGTCAAAGTGCATGATCCAATTGGAGTACGCGCCGTACTCTTTAGGGAGTTCGGCTTCTGTCCATTCGGCGATGAAGTCAGCCAATACTTGTGAATTAATGGCCCGCCGAGGCTTGTATGTTATGTCGAACAGGAGGAGCTCGATAGCCCATTTTGCAATCCGGCCCGTGGCATCGCGGTTATTTATTATGTCATTGAGTGGTACTTCGGAGGCCACCGTGATTGAACACTCTTGAAAGTAGTGTCGTAGTTTTCAGGATGCCATGAATACCGCATATGCTATCTTTTGATAATGTGGGTATCGTGACTTGCATGGAGTGAGGACAGTGGATACGTAGTATACCGGCTTTTGTAATGGGAATTTATGTCCATCTGTCTCTCGTTCGACGATGAACACTGCGCTTACAACCTGGTGTTTTGCAGCTATGTATAGCAACATAGGTTCACCGACATTTGGCGCTGCCAGAATTGGATTGGTGGCCAAGAGGGCTTTTATTTCCTCCAGACCCGCCGTAGCCTCATCCGTCCACTCAAAATGTTCGGTGCATTGAAGAAGGCGATAAAGAGGTAACGCCTTTTCTCCTAATCGGGAGATAAAGCGGCTTAGGGCAGCCACACATCTAGTTAATTTCTGGATTTGCTTGAGGTCTATTGGGGTAGCCAACTGTGACAGAGCCTGGATTTCAGCCGGATTTGCTTCGATTCCTCTATTTTAGACAATAAAGCCCAAGAGTTTTCCGGCTGGTACGCCGAAAACGCATTTTTCCGGGTTGAGCTTGATGTCGTATGTTCAGAGATTGTTGAACGTAAGCCTCAAGTCGTCTATTAATGATTCGACATGTCTGGTTTTAATGACCACATCGTCTACGTAAGCCTCCACTGTTTTGACGATTTGTGTTTCCAGGCATGTCTGAATCATGCGTTGATAGGTTGCACCGGCATTTTTGAGCCCGAAAGGCATGGTGTTAAAACAGAAGGGACCGTATGGGGTGATAAATGCCGCTGCGGCTTGATCGGACTCCGCCATCTTGATTTGATGGTATCCGGAGTATGCGTCCAGGAAACACAATGAATCGTGTCCTGCGGTAGCGTCAATAATTTGATCGATGCGGGGGAGGGGAAGGGATCCTTAGGGCACGCCTTATTAAGGTCTTTGAAATCGACACATAGGCGCCAGGATTTGTCCTTCTTTGGTACCATCACCAAGTTTGCTAGCCAGTCCGGATGTTTTATCTCTCTGATGAATCCGACTTCAAGTAGGTTGGGTATCTCCTCTCCCATGGCTTGTCGCTTGGGTTCTGAAAAGCGCCAAAGAGTTTGTTTGACTGGCTTGTATCCCTTTAGTATGTTTAGGCTATGTTCGGCCAGCCTGCGTGGGATACCTGACATGTCTGAAGGATGCCATGCAAAAATGTCCCAATTCTCGCGCAAGAACTCTCGTAGCGCGGCGTCTATTGTGGGGTTCAGCTGTGCCCCAATTGATGCTGTTTTTGTAGGGTCCGTTGGGTGGACCTGAAATTTTGACTATTTCGTCTGCTGGTTTGAAAGAGGTGGACTTGGGTCGTTTGTCAAGTATCATGTCGTCCCTGTTCACTGTGGAGTGCAGCGCAGTTAACTCTTCTGCCGCGAGGGCTTCGGATAATGCCTCCAGGGCTAGTGTGGCAGTTTTATTTTCGGCACGGAGTGCTATGTCCGGATCGCTGGCCAGAGTGATGATTCCATTGGGCCCCGGAATCTTGAGCTTCATGTACCCATAATGGGGTATAGCTTGGAAGCTTGCGAATGCGTCTCGCCCCAATAGGGCGTGATATCCACTGCTAAACAGGGCCACTTGGAATATGATTTCTTCGGACCAACAATTCTCCGGTGTGCCGAATACCACATCCATTGTGATTTTTCCTGCGCATCATGCCTCCCGACTAGGGATGATTCCCCTGAAGGTCGTGTTGCTTTGCTCAATGCGGCTCTTATCTATTTCCATTTTGTTAAGAGTTTCCTCATAGATGACGTTTAATCCGCTGCCACCGTCCATCAGCACTTTAGTAAGCCGGAATCCGTCCACTATTGGACTAAGGACCAAAGCGGCTGGTGCTCGGACTTTTCGGAATTGAGGTTCGTCGCTGGCGTTGAAGGTTATGGCTGTGTCGTTCCACGGGTTTATTGCTCTGACGTGGCAGATTTCGGCGAGGCTGCGGAGTGCTCGCTTGCGCCTGTTTTTTGAGGCGAAAGTCTCAAAGTCGGTAAGTACCGCATTGTTATTTTCTGCGGGATGGTGCACTGCGGTATTGTTGATGAGAAGGTCCTCGCCGCTCTTGGCCACCTGCCGGAGAATCCAACATGCTCTAAGGCTATGTGTTGGCATGGTATTCGGTGTGCTGTGAATTTTGCATGGCCTATTGAGCCATTCCTCCAGTACGGTTCCATGCCCTGCAAAGGGCTTTGGCTTCTTTGTAATTCTATTGGGTGACTTGCGAAAGCGCACCCTTTTAGTTCGGACGAGGGGTTTAGTTAGGGCCGGGGGATCCCAGAATTTTTTTGGGTCTTCCAGGCGCTTTCCATCGCGCAGTACTTCTGTACTATGGCCGCCAGGTCGGCAAAGTGTGCTATGTCATGGCGACTTATGGCATTGAGAATTCCCCTGTCCGTGCAATTTTTGCAAAAGAATGAGATTGCGTCTTCCTCATGACAGTCCTTAACCTTGCTCAGTACAAGGAGGAATCTGGCCCAGAAGTGGTGTACTGTCTCTTGGGGCTCTTGTCTGATATGGGAAAGATCACTTGCATCTGGGTGGGTGGGTGAAACTAAGTCCATGTCCTGACCCAATCTGGAACCCAGGGGCGAAGGAGCTCCTGAGCTTGGCAGCTTGGGCTCCAAGATATTGCCCAATATTTGTGGTCGCTATCCGATTCTAAGTTTGGAGCCTGGGCCACGTTCTCCTGTAAACGGGTATCCAGCTCAGAGAGCTCGGGAATCCGGACATAGTTCATCCTCAAAATAGAGGAAGAATTGCCGTTTTGTTCCTCCACTACCGCTATCTGATGGGTGACCGGCGGAGAGTTAATCTCCCTTATGTTGGGTTTAATCCCAATCCGATCATAATCTGTTGAGACCCCCAGGGCGGTGATGCGATCCAAGAGCTCGTTCAAGGACGAGAGCTCCATTAGATCCATCTGCTCGGTGAACTCCGGGCTGACTCGGAGGTTGTTTTTGATGACATGCGATATCATCGTCGGCGCGACGGCCGAACGGGCGGCCATGACAAAATCGCCCAGCCGGAGAGTTCGGCCTACAGCCAAGGATCCTCCGGAGGTAATGTTATCCTTGATAATGAGGCGAGCCATCAAGCCTTATCGAGACGACACAGTGGAACTCTCAATGAAAGCACCAATGTCGGTGTCAAAACCAGCGGATCTCGGGTAGGGGGTCCCGAACTGTGCGTCTAAGGCTAATGGTAACAGGAGGCAGGGGACACGATGTTTTACCCAGGTTCAGGAACTCTCGATGGAGGTAATACCCTACTTCCTGCTTGATTGATCTTGATGATATAAGTATTACAAGAGTTGATCTGCCACGAGATCATAGAGGCTAAACCCTAGAAGCTAGCCTATGATTATGATTGTTGTTTCTCTACGGACTAAACCCTCTGGTTTATATAGACACCGGAGGAGGCTAGGGTTACACAGAGTCGGTTACAGAGAAGGAAATCTACACATACGAATATCGAAGCTTGCCTTCCACGCAAAGGAGAGTCCCACCCGGACACGGGACGAAGTCTTCAATCTTGTATCTTCATAGTCCAATAGTCCGGCCAAAGTATATAGTCCGGCTGTCCGAGGACCCCTTAATCTAGGACTCCCTCAAACGCCCCAGGATCCTTTCTCGACTCCCGGAGCCACATATCCATTTCATGCCTCAACATCCAGTTCTAGTTGTATCAATCAGGATACAACTCCGAGTGTTTGTTACCGTAGGATAGGCTATCGATAGATGTTTTCTTCCCTGCAGGAGTGCACCAACTTACCCACCACGCTCTATTAACTCTGGCCGGACACACTTTACTGGGTCATGCCCAGCCTCGGCCAAACAATACATCACAACCCGACCTAGGCTTAATAGAGAGGTCAACACGCCGGTCTACATCATAAGCGCGCAGGGGTCACGAGCCCATCGCCTTTGCACTCCTGCACATTGCGTACGTGGCCGGTGAGCAGACCTAGCTACCTCCTTAAAAAAGGCAGGTGCTTACGCAGTCCAACCCAGCGCTCAGTCGCTGACGTCTATTAAGCTTCGACTGATGCATACGACGCAGAACGCCCATACTATGCCCACGTGATGGTTAGTGCTATCAGGCCAGAGGCCCCTCGGATCAAATATCCAAATCGTAGTGGATTTGGAACGCGTGGTAACAAGCAGAGACTCACGAAAGATGTGACCCCGTCGCCCCATCTCGATGACTTGCGGCAAGGGCTAAGAATGCCCAGCCACGCCTCATAATTATCTAGCGGGCACCTTCCAGGTCAACCCGACTCCACATCACTCGCAATTAAGCTCGCGCGGGTACCCCTCAAGGCCGACCCGTCTTTAGTAACATGGTTCAGTGTAAAGTCATAGTAACCATAGCAACAGTATGTCTAACATGAAGGGGAACCCTGAGGAACCACCCTCGATGGATTCCACTCAATGTAATCATCAAGGTGAACGTAAGAGGAACACCCTCGAGGTTCACACTTGAGGGGTTGCATGACAGAGTCGTATCGGAAGTGGTTAAAGCAGAATCACCCTCGATGACCATGACCGAATAGCTACACTACAGGGTTAACATCTGAAGTGCTGATGAGGTCTCACCTTCGGCACTCGATAGTAATCTAGTAGTGTCGAGCAACTAAGGGGAAAGTGATGTGCAGTGCCGGGGCCTAGTCTTCGATCCCGTTGATCGGGTCTTCGATGATGAAGCAGGGGCAACAAGGACAAGGTGGGGGTCACTGATGGATCACTAACCAACCTATACTAAGCAGTTTAGGATAAATAGGTAGGTAACAATAACCAGGTTACAAAAGCAAGATATGCATCAAAATACGAGCAATAAATTACAGTAGCAAAATCTAATACAAGCATGAGAGAATGGAATGGGCGATATCGGGATGATCAAGGGGGGGGGGGAGCTTGCCTGGAAGGTCTGCTAAAGGGAAGAAGGGTTGTCGTCGAGGTAGTCGATCACAGCGGCATCAACAACGGTCTTGATGTCTACCGGAGAAGCAGAGGGGGAACAAACAGTAAATACAGAGCAAATAGAGGTACCACTAAGCATGACATGACGAAAAGAAGAACTAGGGGTGTTCTAACGTAGTGCTGCACGGTATAGGTGAAGGGGGAAAACAACCGGGAAGGTATTCCCGGTTCCGGACCTGTGTCGGGCAGATGACTAGAGGGGGAAAGTTCCATGTTTAGATAGTTATACGCATCTAATAGGTAAACAGACAGCAAATTTTGATTCACCTCGTCGTTCTGAGCAACTTTCATGTAGAAAACATTTTCATCCGAGTTACGGTTTATTTTCT
This sequence comes from Triticum dicoccoides, assembly GCF_002162155.2. Lineage (NCBI taxonomy): Eukaryota > Viridiplantae > Streptophyta > Magnoliopsida > Poales > Poaceae > Triticum > Triticum dicoccoides. The sequence goes on along the minus strand of NC_041391.1, from coordinate 481,633,532 downwards.
ATGAATTTTCAAAGATTAAAGCATTTTTTGAATTTATTTATATTAACAGAAAAAAGGAATATGACCTCAGCATGATGTCACTGCAACGGCAGAGTCAACGGACCGGTTGACTGGGTCAAACCTCACCAGTGGGGCCACTGGGACCCACATGTCAGCCACTCTTAGTCTAACAGTGGATTAAACTAACTAATCTGGGTTAATTAGCTACTGGACCCCACCTGTCATAGGTAATTGACTAAAATAATTAAGTTTAATAAAAACATATTTTAATTAACTAACTTGGCGGTGGGGCCCGCATGTCAGTGGCACTGGGCTGCCCAGTCACCACGTTGATTGGGTCAACCCAGTCAACAGGGCCCCGCGGGCCCACAGTCAGTGGCTCAGGGGGCGGGCCCCAGGCATCCTCGTAAGCCCACGCCAGTGCTAATGACCGGAGTAACTCTAGCGGGCCGTTTCGCGGCGGCGCATCGTTGACGAGGTTCAGAAACGGCCGTCCGGTGTCTATTTGACGTGCGAGGGCACCGTTCGAGCGCAGTGAACAAGCCACGTCGAGTGGCGGCAGCGGCAAGAACTGGGGAGGCCGGAAAGGGCGTCGGCGACGAGCTGCAGCGGCGACGGCTTCCGGGCAACGGCAAAAACGATGCTAGATAGGGCGGGTGCACGAACTGGAGGGCGCTACGGGTCCCTATGGTGTCGAGGAGCACGACCGAGAACTCAGTCATGCTCAATGTCGATCGAAACGACGACGACGAACGGCGCAGCGGAGACGTCCTATGGCCATGGTGGCTAGCTGGGCTACAGGGACGGAAAGTAGTAGGGGAGAGGGGTGAGGACGTGCGGTGCTCACCGAGGAGCGCACGGGTGGCTCGTCGACAGCTTAGGAGCGCAGATGGCGAGGAATCGCGGCGTCGGTGTCGTGATGGCCGGAGAAGGGGGTGGAGTCACCGGCGTTGCTGTGCTGCTCCCCGACTTGATCCAAGGACACCAGACGAAGGGGTCAACGGAGCTGGGGCTCCCGGATAGATCGGCGGGGTCGGAGGGACCTAGTGGCCGCGGAATCGACCGGCGCACGGTGACGGTGGCGCTCGGGAGGAGCGAGCGCGTGAGGGAGAGGGGAACGAGTGACGGGGGGGAGGTGAATCTAGGTCTTGATAGGGTTTGGCAGGGGCGGGGTGGCCTTATCCGCTGGGAAGACGATGGGGATGCGCAGGATGGTCGGCACGTGGCCATCCCGGCCACGGGCCGATGGCCGTCGTCTACCTCCCCTTTGTGAATAGGAGAGGAAGAAGAGGGGTATGTGGGCTGGGCCTCACTATAGTTAGCAGGCCTAAGTGCACAGTGCACTTCGGCCTTTTTCTTTTCTTATGATGTTTTTCTTTTTATTTAATAAACAGAGATGGGTAAGAAAATGTTGGGTGATACGTCTCCAATGTATCTATAATTTTTGATTGCTCCATGCTACTTTATCTACTATTTTGGACTATAATGGGCTTTATTTTCCACTTTTATATTATTTTTGGGACTAACCTATTAACCGGAGGCCCAGCCCAGAATTGCCGTTTTTTGCCTTTTTCAGTATTTCGAAGAAACAGAATATCAAATGGAGTCCAAACGGAATGAAACCTTCGGGAACGTGATTTTCTCATCAGATAAGATCCAGGAGACTTGGACCCTCCGTCAAGAAAGCCAAGAGGCGGTCACGAGGGTGGAGGGCGCGCCCCTCCCCCCAGGGTGCGCCCCCCTACCTCGTGGGCCCCTCGAAGCTCCACCAACGTACTCCTTCCTCCTATATATACCTACGTACCCCCAAACGATCAGAGAGGAGCAAAAAACCTAATTCCACCGCCGCAACCTTCTGTATCCACAAGATCCCATCTTGGGGCCTGTTCTGGAGCTCCGCCGGAGGGGCATCCACAACGGAGGGCTTCTACATCATCACCATGGCCCCTCCGATGAAGTGTGAGTAGTTTACTTGAGACCTTCGGGTCCATAGCTAGTAGCTAGATGTCTTCTTCTCTCTTTTTGGATCTCAATACAATGTTCTCCCCCTCTCTCGTGGAGATCTATTCGATGTAATCTTCTTTTTGCAGTGTGTTTGTTGAGACCGATGAATTGTGGGTTTATGATCCAGTATTATCTATGGAAAATATTTGATTCTTCTCTGAATTCTTTTATGTATGATTGAGTTATCTTTGCAAGTCTCTTCGAATTATCCGTTTGGTTTGGCCAACTAGATTGATAGTTCTTGCAATGGGAGAAGTGCATGGCTTTGGGTTCAATCTTGCGGTGTCCTTACTCAGTGACAGAAAGAGTTGCAAGGCACGTATTGTATTGTTGCCATCGAGGATAACAAGATGGGTTTTTTATCATATTGCATGAATTTATCCCTCTACATCATGTCATGTTGCTTAAGGCGTTACTCTGTTTTTACTTAATACTCTAGATGCATGCTGGATAGCGGTCGATGAGTGGAGTAATAGTAGTAGATGCAAAATCGTTTTGATCTACTTGTTTTGGACGTGATGCCTATATACATGATCATTTCCTAGATATACTCATAACTATGCTCAATTCTGTCAATTTCTCAACAGTAATTTGTTCACCCACCGTAGAATACTTATGCTCTCGAGAGAAGCCACTAGTGAAACCTATGGCCCCCGTGTCTATTCTCATCATATCAATCTATATCACTTTATTTACTTGCTTTGTTTTTACTTTACCTTTACTTTTTACTTTGCATCTATCTATCAAAAATACCAAAAATATTATCTCTATCAGATCTCACTCTCGTAAGTGACCGTGAAGGGATTGACAACCCCTAAGCGTTGGTTGCGAGTTGCTATCGTGTTGTGTAGGTACGAGGGACTTGCGCGTGACCTCCTACTGGATTGATACCTTGGTTCTCAAAAACCGAGGAAAATACTTACGCTACTGTTCTGCATCATCCTCTCCTCTTCGGGGAAAACCAACGCAAGCTCGAGACGTAGCAAGAAGAATTTCTGGCACCGTTGCCGGGGAGGCTTACGCAAAAGTCAACATACCAAGTACCCATCACAATCCCTATCTCTCGCATTACATTATTTGCCATTTGCCTCTCGTTTTCCTCTCCCCCACTTCACCCTTGCCGTTTTATTCGTCGTTCTTCCGTTTGATCTTATGTTTGCTTGTGCCTTCTTTTTGCTTGCATCTTTGCTTGATAAAAGTCTATGGATCCCGATCCGCTTGCCAATCTTTTTAAGAGATTCAATTATGATGAACCAATTCCTAGTGATTTGGATGCACTAGATTATTTTTATAAGCTTTTTCCTAAAACCCATAGATCTGAAAATTGTGATGAAGTGCTTCATGATAGATCTTTAAATAAAAAGCATGATTGGAATGATTTTATGATAAATTATTTTAATGTAGATTATGCTAATAATATCCAAAACCCTAAGCTTGGGGATGCTAGTTTTGCTATGACTACTACTTGTTGCAATGATCATGATTGGGGTGATTCTTCTTTTGATCTTGAAAATTTATTTAATCCCCATGATGAATATGAGATTGATAATATTGTTTGCAATAATACTGAAAGTGGGTTTGGAAGAGTGTCAACTTTAGATCCCACATATTTGGAGAATATTTAATCTTATGATTTTTTTGATAAAAGTGGGTTTGGAGAGGTCATGACTTTAGTTAATGTTAATCCCACTATCTTGGAAGAGTGTCAACTTTGCATGCATGTGGATCGTGTTGAGAATATGTTATGTGATAACTATTTTGTTGAATTTGCTTATGATACTACATGTAATTATTATGAGAGAGGAAAATATGGTTGTAGAAATTTTCATGTTACTAAATTACCTCTCGTCATGTTGAGATTGCTATCGTCTCTTTCTCATTCCTTGCATATGCTAGTTTTTGTTTGCCTTGCAAATTTGTTTGCTTATAATATGCCTATGAATAGGAAGTATGTTAGACTTAGATGTGTTTGTCACTTGTTTCATGATGCTCTCTTTGCGCTTCAATTCTTGTCTTTCCTGTGAGCATCATTAAAATTATCAATGCCTAGCTAGGGGCGTTAAACGATAGCGCTTGTTGGGAGGCAACCCAATTTTATTTTGTGTTTTTTGTTTTTTATTCTGTTTAGGAATAAATAATCCATATACCTTCTGTTTGGATGTGGTTTTATGTTTTTGTGCCAAGTAGGACCTATAGGATAACCTACGATGATAGTTGATTTGATTCTGCTGAAAAACAGAAAATTTAGCGCTCACGAGATTAGCTGCCATTTTTTACTGGAGAGTGATTTTGCGTTAATTCTTTTTGATGCTGATCAATAAACAAATTTTCCAGGACTTCCTATTTTGGTAGAATTTTTAGAGTTCCAGAAGTTTGCGTTAGTTACAGATTGCTACAGACTGTTCTGTTTTTGACAGATTCTGTTTTTCGTGTGTTGTTTGCTTATTTTGATGAATCTATGGCTAGTAAATTAGTTTATAAACCATAGAGAAGTTGGAATACAGTAGGTTTAACACCAATATAAATAAATAATGAGTTTATTACAGTACCTTGAAGTAGTCTTTTGTTTTCTTTCGCTAACGGAGCTCACGAGATTTCTGTTGAGTTTTGTGTTGTGAAGTTTTCAAGTTTTGGGTGAATTCTTTTGATCGATTATGGAACAAGGAGTGGCAAGAGCCTAAGCATGGGGATTCCCAGGGCACCCCCAAGATAATCCAAGGACACCAAAAAGTCAAAGCTTGGGGATGCCCCGGAAGGCATCCCCTCTTTCGTCCACTTCCATCGGTAATTTACTTGGAGCTATATTTTTATTCACCAACATGATATGTGTTTTGCTTGGAGCGTCTTGTATTATTTGTGTCTTTGCTTGTTAGTTTACCACAGTCATCTTTGCTGTACACACCTTTTGAGAGAGCCATACATGAATTGAAAATTGTTAGAATACTCTATGTGCTTCACTTATATCTTTTGAGCTAGATAGTTTGTTCATAGTGCTTCACTTATATCCTTTTGAGCGTGATAATTTTTGCTCTAGTGCTTCACTTAGATCTTTTTTAGCATGGTGGTGGATTTGTTTTAAAGAAACTTGATCTCTCATGCTTCACTTAGATTATTTTGAGAGTCATTAATAGCATGGTAATTTGCTTAATGTTAATATACTTGGTATTCAAGATATGTGAAACTTTCTTTTGAGTGCGTTGAATACTAAGATAAGTTTGATGCTTGATAATTGTTTTGAGATATGGAGGTGATAATATCAAAGTCATGCTAGTTGGGTGATTATGAATTCAAAGAATGCTTGTGTTGAAGTTAGCAAATCCCGTAGCATGCACGTATGGTTAAAGTTATGTAACAAATTTGAAACATGAAGTGTACCTGGCTTGTGCATCCTTATGAGTGGCGGCCGGGGACGAGCGATGGTCTTTTCCTACCAATCTATCCCCCTAGGAGCATGCGCGTAGTATTTGAATTTTTGATGACTTCTAAATTTTTGCAATAAGTATATGAGTTCTTTTGACTAATGTTGAGTCCATGGATTATACGCACTATCACCTTTCCGCCTTTGCTAGCCTCTTCGGTACTGTGCATTGCCCTTTCTCACCTTGAGAGTTGGTGCAAACTTCGCCGGTGCATCCAAACCCCGTGATACGATACTCTCTATCACACATAAACCTCCTTATATCTTCCTCAAAACAGCTACCATACCTACCTATCATGGCATTTCCATAGCCATTCCGAGATATATTGCCATGCAACTTCCACCATCATCATCGTGACATGCGTTACTTTTGCCATATTGCCATTGCATGATCTTGTAGTTGACATCGTATTTGTGGCAAAGCCACCATGCATTATTTTTCATACATGTCACTCTTGATTCATTGCACCATCTCGGTACACCGCCGGAGGCATTCATATAGAGTCATATATTGTTCTAGTTTCGAGTTGTAATTCATATGTTGTAATGAAAGTGTGATGATCATAATTATTAGAGCATTGCCCACAAAAAAAGGGAGAAAGTCCAAAAGAAAAAAAGAAAGGCCCAAAAAAATATAAAAATAAAATAAAAAGGGCAATGCTACTATCTCTTTTTCCACACTTGTGCTTCAAAGTAGCACCTTGTTCTTAATGTAGTGAGTCTCATATATTGTGCTTCAAAGTAGCACCTAGATTTTCATGTAGTGAGTCTCATAAGTTGTCTTTTTATACTAGTGGGAATTTTTCATTATAGAACTTTGCTTGTATATTCCTACGACGGGCTTCCTCAAATGCCCTAGGTCTTCGTGAGCAAGCAAGTTGGATGCACACCCACTAGTTTTCTTTTGTTGAGCATTCTTAGCTCTAGTGCATCCGTTGCATGGCAATCCCTACTCGCTCACATCGACATCTATTGATGGGCATCTCCATAGTCCATTGATACGCCTAGTTGATGTGAGACCTTCTCCTTTTTTGTCTTCTCCACACAATCCCCATCATCATATTCTATTCCACCCATAGTGCTATATCCATGGCTCACTGTCATGTATTGCGTGAAGGTTGAAAAAGTTTGAGATTATTTAAGTATGAAACAATTGCTTGGCTTTTCATCGGGGGTATAGAAGTTGGGAACATCTGTGTGTGACGAAAATGAAGCATAGCCTAACTATATGATTTTGTAGGGATGAACTTTCTTTTACCATGTTATTTTGAGAAGACATGATTACTTTGATTAGTATGCTTGAAGTATTATTATTTTTGTGTCAATATGAAATTTTGTCTTGAATCTTTCGGATCTGAATATTCATATCACAATTAAGAAGTTTTACATTGAAATTATGCCAAAGTATCACTCCGCATCAATAATTCTTTTTTATCATTTACCTACTCGAGGACGAGCAGGAATTAAGCTTGGGGATGCTTGATACGTCTCCAACGTATCTATAATTTTTGATTGCTCCATGCTACTTTATCTACTGTTTTGGAATATAATGGGCTTTATTTTCCACTTTTATATTATTTTTGGGACTAACCTATTAACCGGAGACCCACCCAGAATTGCTGTTTTTTGCCTTTTCAGTATTTCGAAGAAACAGAATATCAAACGGAGTCCAAACGGAATGAAACCTTTGGGAACGTGATTTTCTCATCAGATAAGATCCAGGAGACTTGGACCCTCCGTCAAGAAAGCCAAGAGGCGGTCACGAGGGTGGAGGGCGTGCCCCTCCCCCCTGGGCGCGCCCCCCTACCTCGTGGGCCCCTTGAAGCTCCACCGACGTACTCCTTCCTCCTATATATACCTACGTACCCCCAAATGATCAAAGAGGAGCAAAAAAATCTAATTCCACCGTCGCAACCTTCTGTATCCACGAGATCCCATCTTGGGGCCTGTTCCGGAGCTCCACCGGAGGGGGCATCCACCACGGAGGGCTTCTACATCATCACCATGGCCCCTCCGATGAAGTGTGAGTAGTTTACTTCAGACCTTCGGGTCCATAGCTAGTAGGTAGATGTCTTCTTCTCTCTTTTTGGATCTCAATACAATGTTCTCCCCCTCTCTCGTGGAGATCTATTCGATGTAATCTTCTTTTTGCGGTGTGTTTGTTGAGACCGATGAATTGTGGGTTTATGATCCAGTATTATCTATGGAAAATATTTGATTCTTCTCTGAATTCTTTTATGTATGATTGAGTTATCTTTGCAAGTCTCTTCGAATTATCCGTTTGGTTTGGCCAACTAGATTGGTAGTTCTTGCAATGGGAGAAGTGCATGGCTTTGGGTTCAATCTTGCGGTGTCCTTACTCAGTGACAGAAAGAGTTGCAAGGCACGTATTGTATTGTGGCCATCGAGGATAACAAGATGGTTTTTTTATCATATTGCATGAATTTATCCCTCTACATCATGTCATCTTGCTTAAGGTGTTACTCTGTTTTTACTTAATACTCTAGATGCATGCTGGATAGCGGTCGATGAGTGGAGTAATAGTAGTAGATGCAGAATCGTTTCGATCTACTTGTTTTGGATGTGATGCCTATATACATGATCATTGCCTAGATATGCTTTTTTACTTTACCTTTACTTTTTACTTTGCATCTATCTATCAAAAATACCAAAAATATTATCTCTATCAGATCTCACTCTCGTAAGTGACCGTGAAGGGATTGACAACCCCTAAGCGTTGGTTACGAGTTGCTATCGTGTTGTGCAGGTACGAGGGACTTGTGCGTGACCTCCTACTGGATTGATACCTTGGTTCTCAAAAACTGAGGGAAATACTTACGCTACTGTGCTGCATCATCCTCTCCTCTTCGGGGAAAACCAACGCAAGCTCGACACGTAGCATTGGGCATGATATTTACTAAGGAAAAAATATGGGAAGTGCCCCTTTTATACCGTGATGATCTTAGGCAGTGCCACAAATATTTTGGAGACCAGAAGAATTCATTTGGTATTTTTCATAAATAGGATAGCATTTAAAAATGCTGAATTGGTGTTGTTATAATTACTAATGCTCATCTTTGCACAGAAGTGATGTTGTGTTCCTTAACAAATAATTGTTATGGAATTTTTTACAAATGATGAACATTTTTCCAGCAACTATTGAGCAACTTCAAACTTCACTTGAATTTGAATTGATTGGAATTTCAAACGGGATATTGAACAAAGGTGATTAAGCACTGTTTGGAAAAATGATTAGCTTAATCACAAAGGGTTACTGTAGCATGACACTGGGGGTGTTACAGTGCCTAGTGGGACCCATGGGCTTCCTTTAGTGCAAATCTTGGGCCTCCTGGGTGTCTTCTGGGCAGAAAAAAATCTCGAAAAAATTTCGCTGCATTTGGACTTCGTTTGATATTGATATTCTACGAAGTAGAAAACAAGCAAAAAACAACAACTGGAACTGGGCACTATGTGAATAGGTTAGTCCCAAAAAATGATATAAAGTTGTTATAAAGTGAATATAAAAGATCCAAGATTGATAATATAACAACATGGAACAATAAAAAATTAGATACGATGGAGAAGTATCAGACGCTGGTTCATGAATATCTCATTGCCCCATACGCAAAAAGGGTCTAGGTGTGGATGTTTGTTGATGACATATGTACCTACAAGTAACAAGTCAATATTAGAAGCTAAAAATGTCCGGGCGTGGATCTATATGCTCTACATTATGGAATGGAGGGTGTATAAGCCAAGGGATGAAATTAACCTCGGTGGAAAACGTCGGCCACTCCCGTTGTTGTCCTGCATAAGTACATGGAAAGGCATGATAAGTACAATAGGATTAACATCAACCAAATATAGCCATGGTAAAAAACATCATGTCTGAATGATAGCTTGGATGTGTTGGTTTAAGCATGCTATTAAAGCAGATAAAAAGGGGAAGGTAATGTTAACTACAATAGGCTTAACAATATTGTAATTCAAACTGGTATTGTTGAAAAATGAATAGAGCATAGCTCATGCTTAAACATCACACTGGATTAATGTGTAAAACTGAAATAAAGGGCATGTGTTAACTACACCAGGCATAACATGAACCATATATAGCCGTTCAAACTGGTATTGATGAAATCGAACTGCACATTTCATACTTGCACATAATGAACATCACGTTGTGAATAACTGAAATAAACAAGGCATATATGCTCATTACAACAAGCAAATATAGCCATTGAAAACTGGACAAAGGCTCACTGCAACCAACCTAACAAGCAAATACAAATAAAAAAGGCATCTGCTTGAAAAATAAACAAATGCTCGCTGCAACCAACCTAACAACCAAATACAGATAAGCAAGGCATCTGCTCACTACAAACAACCAAATATAGCCATTCATGAAATTCAACTAGACATTCATACTTGAACATTAGATAGCCCTATTGAACATTACATTTTTTTTCATGACTGGAATAATTAAACGCGACATAGTTAAAACATCACATGGCAAAAACTAGTACAATAGTGGATATAAGTTAGTTAGCTAGAAAAGGTAGGATTCACTGATAGGATATTGCCTCACTTGTCATGGATGGGCTCCTTCCACTTGGATGAGCACAAACCTAGGGTATGCTCCCTAATGTCCTAGATGGGCTATTTCACCTTGGAAAAGCCGCAGTGGGTGCCCTTCTCGTCGTCATGGTCGATGAGATATGACTTGGCAGCTGAGGATCCCAAGCCACCGGCGTAGAATTTGTCCTTCATAAATGAAAAAAGGGGCTCGATGGCTGATACTTCCATTTTGCATCATGATTTTTGATGTCTACTACACAACCTTCTTCTTGTAGAGGTTGTTGGGCCGGCAAGTGCACAGGTTTGTAGGACAATAGCAAATTTCCCTCAAGTGGATGACCTAAGGTTTATCAATCTGTAGAAGGCGTAGGATGAAGATGGTCTCTCTCAAGCAACCCTGCAACCAAATAACAAAGAGTCTCTTGTGTCCCCAGCACACCCAATACAATGGAAAATTGTATAGGTGTACTAGTTCGGCGAAGAGATGGTGATACAAGTGCAATATGGATGGTAGATATAGGTTTTTGTAATCTGAAATAATAAAAACAGCAAGGTAACTAATGATAAAAGTGAGCGTAAATGGTATTGCAATGGTAGGAAACAAGGCCTAGGGTTCATACTTTCACTAGTGTAAGTTCTCTCAACAATAATAACATAGATAGATCATATAACAATCCCTCAACATGCAACAAAGAGTCACTCCAAAGCCACTAATAGCGTAGGACAAATGTAGAGATTATGGTAGGGTACGAAACCACCTCAAAGTTATCCTTTTTGGTCGATCTATTCAAGAGTTCGTACTAGAATAATACCTTAAGACACAAATCAACCAAAACCCTAATGTCACCTAGATACTCCATTGTCACCTCAAGTATCCATGGGGATGATTATACGATATGCATCACACAATCTCAGATTCATCCAACCAACACAAAGTACTTCAAAGAGTGCCCCAAAGTTTCTACCGGAGAGTCAAGAAAACGTGTGCCAACCCCTATGCATAGGTTCATGGGCGGAACCCGCAAGTTGGTCACCAAAACATACATCAAGTGGCACGTGATATCCCATTGTCACCGCAGTTAAACACGGCAAGACATACATCAAGTGTTCTCAAATAAACACTCAATCCGATAAGATAACTTCAAGAGGGAAACTCAATTAATCACAAGAGAGTAGAGGGAGAGAAACATCATAAGATCCAACTATAATAGCAAAGCTCGCGATACATCAAGATTGTGCCATAGAGAGAACACGAGAGAGGGAGAGATCAAACACATAGCTACTAGTACATACCCTCAGCCCCGAGGGTGAACTACTCCCTCCATGTCATGGAAGCACCGAGATGATGAAGATGGCCACCGGTGATGGGTTCCCCTCCGGCAGGGTGCCGAAACAGGCTCCCGAGAGGTTTTTGGTGGCTATAGAGGCTTGCGGCGGCGGAACTCCCGATCTATCTTGATATTCGATGTTTTAGGGTACATAGGATTATATATGCGAAAGAAGTCGGTCGAGGGGTGCTCGAGGGGCCCATGAGATAGGGGGCGCGCCCAGTAGGGGGGTGCCCCCTATCTCCTGGCCTCCTCGAGGATCTTCTAACGTGAACTCCAAGTCTCCAGGATCATATTCTTCCAAAAAATCACGCTCCGAAGGTTTCATTCCGCTTGGACTCCGTTTGATATTTCTTTTCTTCGAAATACTGAAACAGGCAATAAAACAACAATATGGGCTGGGCCTACGGTTAATAGGTTAGTCCCAAAAGTAATATAAAAGTGTATAATAAAGCCCGTAATCATTCAAAACAGATAATAAAATAGCATGAATGCTTCATAAATTATAGATAGGTTGGAGACTTATCAGCACCCCCAAGCTTAATTCCTACTCGTCCTCGAGTAGGTAAATGATAAAAGAAAGAATTTATGAAGTGTGAATGCTAGAAAGTGCACAAGTTTGATCAACGATAATTTCAATCACCTTTTCTAGCATGATAATATGTCATAACATTAGTTCATATCATAAAACTTCTCATGAAAAAGTAACAAGCAATTCACATGCCAAAGCATAGACCATAAACTTTTTTGAAAACTAGCAAACTTCATTCTCAGTCATCAAACAATTGCAATTCATCTTATTTTCAGGAATAACAAACTCCACATACTCAACTACCATATAGTATTCTACAATTGCTAACACTCATGCAATACTAATGGTTGTGGAGTTTCAATTGAACACTGAGAAAGATAGGGGCTTATAGTGTTGCCTCCCAACGTATTCACCTTTGGGTGATGTCAATAATAATAGTTCATGCTAACTTACATCCAATTGGATGTATATATCAGGATCACCCCAACACAAAGTTCTTGCCAAAGGATAAAATGAAAAAGGGAAAGGTGAAGATCACCTTGACTCTTGCATAAAGTAAAAGACATAAAGTAAAAGATAGGCCATTGCAGATGGAAGCAGAGGTTCTCATGCGCTTTTAGGGTTGGATACACAAAATCTTAATGCGAAAGAACGTCACTTTATATTGCCCCTTGTATATGGACCTTTATTATGCAATCCATCGCTTTTATTGCTTCCATAACAAGATCGTACAAAGCTTATTTTCTCCGCACTAATAAGTCATGCATATTTAGAGTGGAATTTTTATTGCTTGCACTGATGACAACTTACTTGAAGGATCTTACTCAATCCATAGGTACGTATGGTGGACTCTCATGGCAAAACTGGGTTTAAGGATATTTGGAAGCACAAGTAGTATCTCTACTTGGTGCAAGGAATTTTGGCTAGCATGAGGGGGAAAGGCAAGCTCAACATGTTTGAATGATCCATGGCAATATACTTTAACTAAGATGTCGGAAAATATAAACCATTACGTTGTCTTCCTTGTCCAACATCAACTCTTTAGCATGTCATACTTAATGAGTGCTCCTAATTATAAAATATGTCTAGGATAGTGTATTTATATGTGAAATCTCTCTTCCTTCAATATTCTTTCATGAATTGTTCAAATAACCAATACAACGCTTGCTAACCTTCAATAAATTTACAACCTCTACTTCTTAGATGTGAAGTCATTACTCCCCATGGGATAAGCAAATGAAACGTATATAATTTCAGATTTGTGGCATTCAACTCATTCAACCATTTACTCATAGGATATAAGTGAAGCACACGAGTAAATGACCAACTACTCCAACAAGATATAAGTGAAGATCAATGAGTAGCTAAATAATTATGTAACTATATGAAGACTCTCTCTCATTTAAGAATTTCAGATCTTGGTATTGTATTCAAACAGCAAGCAAAACAAAATGAAATGACATTGCAAGGATAGCACAACTCATGTGAAAAAGCAAAAACTTCTCAACCGTCACTAACCGATAGTTGTTGAAGAACAAAGGTGGGATGCCTCACGGGGCATACCCAAGCTTAGATGCATGAGATTTCTTGAAATATTATCTTGGGGTGCCTTGGGCATCCGCAAGCTTGAACTTTTGTGTCTCCTTAATTCCTCTCATATCATGGTTTCTCTTTTTATCAAAAGCTTGATCCACACCAAACTCAACAAGAACTCGTGAGATAGGTTAGTATAAACCAATGCAAAAACCTTATCATTTTCTACTGTAACAAATCACTAAAATTATTATTCCACATTGCATAGTAAATGCCTCTGAATATTTAGTACTCCTATCCTCAAATAGAATCACTAAACAAGCAAACATATGCAAACAATGCAAACATAACAGCAATCTGCCAAAACAGTACAGTCTGTAAAGAATGCAAGATTCATCATACTTCCCTAACTCCAAAAATTATGAAATAAAATCCCCACTGTAGTAAATTTATCATAGCTCATTATGCAAAAGGTTTCAACATTATACCACTCTCTGACTTTTCTAGGGAATTTTTGCAACAGCGGTAAACTTTCTGTTTTCAAACAGCAACATGTATACTAGCAAAATAAGCATGGTAAAGGCTATCCTTGACATTTTTATTGAAAATATAGATGCAAGACATTATTCTAAATAACAGAAAGCAAATACTAACAAGAGAAAAGACGCTCCAAGCAAAACACATATCATGTGGTGAATAAAAATATAGCTCCAAGTAAAGTTACCAATGAACGAAGACAAAAGAGGGGATGCCTTCCGGGGCATCCCCAAGCTTAGGCTCTTAGTTGTCCTTGAATATTACCTTGGGATGCCTTGGGCATCCCCAAGCTTTGGCTCTTGCCACTCCTTATTCCATAATCCATCAAATCTTTACCCAAAAGTTGAAAACTCCATAACACAAAACTCAACAGAAAACTCGTAAGCTCCGTTAGTATAAGAAAATAAAACAACCACTTAGGTACTGTAATGAACTCATTCTAAATTCATATGGGTGTATTATATACTGTATTCTAACTTCTCTATGGTTCATACCCTCCGATACTACTCATAGATTCATCAAAATAAACAAACAACACATAGAAAACAAAATCTGTCAAAAACAGAACAGTCTATAGTAATCTGTATCAAACGTATACTTCTGGAACTCCAAAAATCCTACCAAATTAGGAAGTCCTATGAAATTCGCGTACCAATCTAGAGCAAAAAGAATCATATCATAAGCACGTTACTTTGAATTAACAAAACTAAATTACTGGGTGCAAAAGTTTCTTGTTTTCAGCAGGATCAACACAACAATCACCGTAAGCTATCCTAAAGGTCTTACTTGGCACTTTATTGAAACAAAAGCTATAAAACATGATTACTACAGTAGCATAATCATGTGTACACACAAAAATAGTAAGGATAGATATTGGGTTGTCTCCCAACAAGAGCTTTTCTTTCATGCCTTTCTAGCTAGGCATGATGATGGCAATGATGCTCACATAAAAGATAAGAATTGAAACATAACGGGAGCATCATGAAGCATATGACTAGCACATTTAAGTCTAACCCACTTCCTATGCATAGGGATTTTATGAGCAAACAACTTATGGGAACAATAATCAACTAGCATAGGAATGTAAAGTAAGCATAGCTTCAAAACTTTAAGCACATAGAGAGGAAACTTGATATTATTACAATTCCTACAAGCATATATTCCTCCCTCATAATAATTTTCAGTAGCATCATGAATGAATTCAACAATATAACTAGCACCTAAAGCATTCTTTTCATGATCTACAAGCATAGAAAATTTACTACTCTCCACATAAGCAAATTTCTTCTCATGAATAGTAGTGGGAGCAAACTCAACAAAATAATTAACATGTGAGGCATAATCCAATTGAAAACTAAAATCATGATGACAAGTTTCATGGTTATCATTATTCCTAATAGCATACAAGTCATCACAATAATCATCATAGGTAGGAACTTTATTCTCATAATCAATTGGAACCTCTTCCGAAATAGTGGAATCATCACTAAATAAAGTTGACACTCTTCCAAATCCACTTTCATGTTCATCACGATAAGATTCAACATCCTCCAAAATAGTGGGATCACTACTTCCTAAATTTGACACTCTTCCAAACCCACTTTCATCAATATAATCATCATAAATAGGAGGCATGCTATCATCAAAATAAATTTGCTCATCAAAGCTTGGGGGGCAAAATATATCTTATTCATCAAACATAGCTTCCCCAAGCTTGTGGCTTTGCATATCATTAGCTTCATGGATATTCAAGGAATTCATACTAACAACATTGCAATCATGCTCATCATACAAAGATCTAGTACCAAGCATTTTAATGCATTCTTCTTCTAGCACTTGAGCACAATTTTCCTTTCCATCATTCTCACGAAAGATATTAAAAAGATGAAGCGTATGAGACAAACTCAATTCCATTTTTTGTGGTTTTCTTTTATAAACTAAACTAGTGATAAAACAAGAAACAAAAAGATTTGATTGCAAGATCTAAAGATATACCTTCAAGCACTCACCTCCCCGGCAATGGCACCAGAAAATACCTTAGTTGATGGGGTGTGAGTGTCGCTTACCTAGCCTCCCCAGCAATGGCGCCAAAAAAGAGCTTGATGTCTACTACACAACCTTCTTCTTGTAGACGTTGTTGGGCCTACAAGTGCACAGGTTTGTAGGATAGTAGAAAATTTCCCTCAAATGGATGACCTAAGGTTTATCAATCTGTAGGAGGCGTAGGATGAAGATGGTCTCTTCCAAGCAACCCTGCAACCAAATAAAAAAGAATCTCTTGTGTCCCCAACACACCCAATACAATGGAAAATTGTATAGGTGCACTAGTTCGACGAAGAGATGGTGATACAAGTGCAATATGGATGGTAGATATAGATTTTTGTAATCTGAAATAATAAAAACAGCAAGGTAACTAATGATAAAAGTGAGCGTAAACGGTATTGCAATGGTAGGAAACAAGGCCTAGGGTTCATACTTTCACTAGTGCAAGTTCTCTCAACAATAATAACATAGATAGATCATATAACAATCCCTCAACATGCAACAAAGAGTCACTCCAAAGCCACTAATAGCGGAGAACAAACGTAGAGATGATGGTAGGGTACGAAACCACCTCAAAGTTATCCATTTTAGTCGATCTATTCAGGAGTTCGTACTAGAATAACACCTTAAGATACAAATCAACGAAAACCCTAATGTCACCTAGATACTCCATTGTCACCTCAAGTATCCGTGGGCATGATTATATGATATGCATCACAAAATCTCAGATTCATCCAACCAACACAAAGTACTTCAAAGAGTGCCCCAAAGTTTCTACCGGAGAGTCAAGAAAACATGTGCCAACCCCTATGCATAGGTTCATGGGTGGAACCCGCAAGTTGGTCACCAAAACATACATCAAGTGGCACGTGATATCCCATTGTCACCGCAGATAAACACGACAAGACATACATCAAGTGTTCTCAAATAAAGACTCAATCCGATAAGATAACTTCAAGAGGGAAACTCAATTCATCACAAGAGTGTAGAGGGAGAGAAACATCATAAGATCCAACTATAGTAGCAAAGCTCGCGATACATCAAGATCGTGCCATAGAGAGAACACGAGAGAGAGAGAGATCAAACACATAGCTACTAGTACATACCCTCAGCCCCGAGGGTGAACTACTCCCTCCACGTCATGGATAGCACCGGGATGATGAAGATGGCCACCGGTGATGGGTTCCCCCTCCGGCAGGGTGCCGAAATGGGATCCCGAGAGGTTTTTGGTGGCTATAGAGGCTTGCGACGGCGGAACTCCCGATCTATCTTTATATTCGATGTTTTTAGGATACGTAGGCTTATATAGGCGAAAGAAGTCGGTCGAGGGGTGCTCGAGGGGCCCACGAGACAGGGGGGCGCGCCCAGTAGGGGGGGGGCTATCTCCTGGCCTCCTCGAGGATCTTCTGACGTGAACTCCAAGTCTCCAGGATCATATTCTTCCAAAAAATCACGCTGCCGAGGGCTTCATTCCGTTTGGACTCTGTTTGATATTCCTTTTCTTCGAAATACTGAAACAGGCAATAAAACAACAATATGGGTTGGGCCTCCGGTTAATAGGTTAGTCCCAAAAGTAATATAAAAGTGTATAATAAAGCCCGTAATCATTCAAAACAAATAATAAAATAGCATGAATGCTTCATAAATTATAGATACGTTGGAGACGTATCACTTTTATATCAATATTTATTGCATTATGGGCTGTTATTACATGTTATGTCATAGTACTTATGCCTTTTCTCTCTTATTTTACAAGGTTTACATGAACAGGGAGAATGCCGGCAGGTGGAACTCCGGGCTGGAAAAGGAGCAAATATTAGAGACCTATTCTGCACAACTCCAAAAGTCCTGAAACTCAAAAGTTAGTTTTGAAATATATTAAAAATATTGGGCGAAGAAAGCACCAGAGGGGGGCCACCCAGCAGCCACGAGGGTGGAGGGCGCGCTCTACCCCTATGGGCGCCCCCTGCTCGTGGGCCACCAGGCAGGCCGCGAATGCCCATCTTTTGCCATATGGTTTCTTTTGCCTTGGAAAAAATCATAAGGAAGCTTTCGGGACGAAGCGCCGCCTTCTCGAGGTGGAACCTTGGTGAAACCAATCTAGGGCTCCAACGGAGCTGTTCTGTCGGGGAAACATCCCTCCGGGAGAGAGAAATCATCACCATCATCATCACCATCGTTCTTATCATCGAGAGGGAGTCAATCTCCATCAAAAGCTTCACCAGCACCATCTCCTCCCAAACCCTAGTTCATCTCTTGTATCCGATCTATGTCTCAAAACCTCAGATTGGTACCTGTGGGTTGCTAGTAGTGTTGACTACTCCTTGTAGTTGATGCTAGTTGGTTTATTTGGTGGAAGATCAAATGTTCAGATCCTTTATGCATATTAATATCCCTCTGATTATGAACATGAATATGATTTGTGAGTAGTTACATTTGTTCCTGAGGACATGGGAGAAGTCTTGTTATAAGTAGTCATGTGAATTTGGTATTCGTTCGATGTTTTGATGAGATGTATGTAAATGACACTTCACCATTGTTTGGCCCTAGGGGACGGCATTGGGAAGTAATAAGTAGATGATGGGTTGCTAGAGTGACATAAGCTTAAACCCTAGTTTATGCATTGCTTCATAAGGGGCTAATTTGGATCCATATGTTTCATGCTATGGTTAGGTTTACCTTAATTCTTCTTTCGTAGTTGCGGATGCTTGCAAGAGGGGCTAATCATAAGTGGGATGCTTGTCCAAGGAAGGGCAGTACCCAAGCATCTGTCCACCCACATATCAAATTATTAAAGTAACGAACGCGAATCATATGAGCATGATGAAAACTAGCTTGACGATAATTCCCATGTGTCCTTGGGAGCGCTTTGCTTTATATAAGAGTTTGTCTAGGCTTGTCCTTTGCTACAAAAAGGATTGGGCCACCTTGCTGCACTTTAGTTACTTTATTACTTGTTACCCGTTATGAATTATCTTATCACAAAACTATTTGTTACCGATAATTTCAGTGCTTACAGAGAATACCTTACTGAAAACTGCTTGTCATTTCCTTCTGCCCCTTATTGGGTTCGACACTCTTACTTATCGAAAGGACTATGATAGACCCCCTATACTTGTGAATCATCAAGACTCTTTTCTGGCGCCGCTGCCAGGGAGTGAAGCGCCTTTGGTAGGTGGAATTTGGTAAGAAAAAATTTATATAGTGTGCTAAAATTTACTATCACTTGTTACTATGGAAAATAATCCTTTGAGGGGCTTGTTCGAGGTATCTTCACCCCGACCAGAAGAGAAAAGAGTTGCTCCTCAACCTAATGAACCTACTGAAAATATTTACTTTAAAATTCCTTCGGGTATGATAGAGAAACTGCTAGCTAATCCCTATACAAGAGATGGAACATTACATCCCGATATGCACCTTATCTATGTGGATGAAGTTTGTGGATTATTTAAGCGTGCAGGTATGCCCGAGGATGTTATCAAGAAGAAGGTCTTCCCTTTATCTTTGAAGGTAAAGGCATTGACATGGTTTAGGCTATATGATGATATTGGATCGTGGAACTACAACCGATTGAAATTGGAATTTCATCAGAAGTTTTATCCTATGCATCTGGTTCATCGTGATCGTAATTATATATATAATTTTTGGCCTCGCGAAGGAGAAAGTATCACTCAAGATTGGGGGAGGCTTAAGTCAATGTTATATTCGTGCCCCAATCATGAGTTCTCAAGAGAAATTAGTATTCAAAAATTTTATGCTCGGCTTTCTCTAAATAATCGCTCCATGATCGATACTTCTTGTACTTGTTCTTTTATGATGAAGACTATTGAATTCAGATGGGATTTATTGGAAAGAATTTGATAACCCACAAGTATAGGGGATCAGTTGTAGCCTCTTTCGATAAGTAAGAGTGTCGAACCCAACAAGGAGCTACAGGCAGAACAAATATTCCCTCAAGTTATATCGACCACCAATACAACTCTGCGCACACTTAACGTTCGCTTTACCTAGAACAAGTATGGAACTAGAAATACTTTGTAGGTGTTTTTGGATAGGTTTGCAAGAAAATAAAAGCACGTAAATAAAGAGTAGGGGCTGTCTAGATAAAGACACAACTAAATTAGTTTTAGTAGAGAGCTTCTTGTCACAAGAAAGTTATTTGTCCCTAGGCAATCGATAACTAGACTGGTAATCACTATTGCAATTTTATATAAGGGAGATGCATACGCTAACATACTTTCTCTTCTTGGATCATATGCACTTATGATTGGAACTCTAGCAAGCATCCGCAACTACTAAAGACCATTAAGGTAAAACCCAACCATAGCATTATAAGGCATCAAGTCCTCTTTATTCCCATACGCAAACAACCTACTTACTCGGGTCTGTGCTTCTGTCACTCACACCACCCACCATAAGCAAATCATGAACATATTGCAAACCCTACATCAGGGATCCCTCATGCTTGCGCGACACGGAGAGCACCATAGGACAACACCATTAATAAAACATGCAACTCAAACCAATCACGATCATCAATGAACCATAGGACAAAATGGATCTACTCAAACATCATAGGATAGCCATACATCATTGGGAAATAATATATAGCAATGAGCACCATGTTCAAGTAGAGATTATAGTGGGGAGAAGAGGTGTTTCACCGCTGCTTAGAGGGGGGGAGTTGGTGATGACGGCGGTGAAGTTGTTGGTGTAGATCTCCGTCACGATGATGGCCCCGGCGGTGTTCCGATGCCACCTAGAGAGAGGGGGAGAGAGCCCCCTTCTTCTTCTTCTTCTTCCTTG
This sequence comes from Triticum dicoccoides, assembly GCF_002162155.2. Taxonomy (NCBI): domain Eukaryota; kingdom Viridiplantae; phylum Streptophyta; class Magnoliopsida; order Poales; family Poaceae; genus Triticum; species Triticum dicoccoides. The sequence goes on along the minus strand of NC_041391.1, from coordinate 481,612,756 downwards.
ACCTTCCCCCTAGATGGAGAAGGGTTTCCCCTCTGGTCCATGGCGTCCATGGCGGCAGAGGGGCGAGAGCCCCTCCGAGATTGTATCTCTCTCTCTCTCTCTCTCTCTCTCTCTCTCTCTCTCTCTCTCTCTCTCTCTCTGTTTCCTTTTGTTTCTGCGCTCCCTGATTCTGCCCTTTCACCGTTTCTTAAATTCCCGGAGATCCGTAACTCCGACTGGGTTGTACCTTGGACACGATTTTTATCCGGACATTGGTTATCTTGCGGCGAAGGAAGGGCACCAACCGCCTTACAGAGTGTCCACGAGGGCCCAGGGCGCGCCCTACCCCTTGGGGCGCGCCCCCTGCCTCGTGGACTCCTCGGGCATCGTCTCACGTTGATTCTTTTTTCCAAAAAATCACATATATTCCAAAAAAAATCTCCCAAAGTTTTTATCGTGTTTGGACTCCGTTTTATATGGATGTTCTATGAAACAAAAAACATGCAATAGACAGGAACTGACACTGGACACTGGATCAATATGTTAGTCCCAAAAATAGTATAAAAAGTTGCCAAAAGTATATAAAAGTTATAGAATATTGGCATGGAACAATAAAAAATTATAGATACGACGGAGACGTATCAGAATTAAAGACAACTCTGAAAACTAGGAACTCGATGATGGTAAGGAGTCCGGTATAACACCTAAGTTTGATTGTGTTAAATCTTTTATGGATACCGATGCTTTTCATGAGTTTAGCACTAAATATGGACTTGACTCTCGGATAGTAGCTTCTTTCTGTGAATCATTTGCTACTCATGTTAATATCCATAAGGAGAAGTGGTTTAAATATCATCCTCCCATTGAATTGAAAGTAGTAGAACCTATTAAAGTTGAAGAGAAAACTATTACTTATAATGTTGATCCTATTTTTCCTACTGCTTATATTGAGAAACCACCTTTTCCTATTAGAATAAAGGATCATGCTAAAGCTTCAACTGTGGTTCGTAAAAGTAAGGCTAGAACACCTACACCCCCTTAGGAAATTAAAGTTGAACCTAGTATTACTATGGTTAAAGTTCTCTTGGTCGATAATATTGATGGGCATGTTATTTACTTCTGTGATGAAGCTGCTAGAATTGCTAGACTCGATACTAAAAATAAACATAGACCTGTAGTTGGCATGCCTGTTGTTTTAGTTAAAATAGAAGATCATTGTTATCATGGCTTATGTGATATGGGTGCGAGTGTGAGTGCAATACCTTGTCTTTATATAAAGAAATTATGCATGATATTGCACCTGCTGAAATAGAAGATATTGATGTTACTATTAAGCTTGCCAATAGAGATACTATTTCACCAATTGGGATTGTTAGAGATGTTGAAGTCTTGTGTGGGATAGTTAAATATCCTGCTAATTTTCTTGTTCTTGCTTCCCCACAAGATGACTTTTGTCCCATTATATTTGGTAGACCCTTCTTGAATACTGTCAATGCTTGGATAGATTGCAAAAAAGATACTGTCACTGTTGGTTTAGGGGATATGTCTCATGACTTAGTTTTGCTAAATTTCGTAGACAACCCCATGATAAAGAATTGCCTAGTAAAGATGAAGTTATTGGTCTTGCTTCTATTGCCGTGCCTCCTAATGATCCTTTAGAACAATATTTGCTAAACCATGAAAATTATTAGGCAAGAACAATATCATCAATATTAATCAAGCAGGAGTAGGGTTTTACCTCCATCGAGAGGGCCCGAACCTGGGTAAAAACATCGTGTCCCTTGTCTCCTGTTACCATCCGCCTAGACGCACAGTTCGGGACCCCCTACCCGAGATCCGCCGGTTTTGACACCGACACTGTTATTATTAGTGCTAACTTTTCAGAGCAGGAAGAGGAGAGATTATTAAAAACTCTGAAGAAGCACCATGCTGCTATTGGATATACTCTTGATGATCTTAAGGGCATTAGTCCCACTCTATGCCAGCACAAAATAAAGCTGGAGAAAGATGCTAAACCAGTTGTTGATCACCATCGACGGTTAAATCCTAAGATGAAAGAAGTGGTAAGAAATGAAATATTAAAACTTCTGGAGGCATGTATAATTTATCCTGTTGCTGATAGTCAGTGGGTAAGTCCTGTCCATTGTGTCCCTAAGAAGGGAGGTATTACTGTTGTTCCTAACGATAAAGATAAATTGATCCCACAAAGAATTGTTACAGGTTATAGAATGGTAATCGATTTCCGCAAATTAAATAAAGCTACTAGAAAAGATCATTACCCTCTATCTTTTATTGATCAAATGCTAGAAATATTATCCAAACATACACATTTTTGGTTTCTAGATGGTTATTCTGGTTTCCCTCAAATACCTGTGTCAAAAGAGGATCAGGAAAAGACTACCTTTACTTGCCCTTTCGGTACCTTTGCTTATAGATGTATGCCTTTTGGTTTATGTAATGCATCTGTTACCTTTCAAAGATGTATGACTGCTACATTCTCTGACTTTTGCGAAAAGATTGTTGAGGTTTTCATCGATGCTTTCTCCGTGTACGGAACTTCTTTTGATGATTACTTAAGCAACCTGTTCGCACACGAACACATCATCGTGTACCCTCGGCGTCGAGCACGATACGGAGGACATGTCGCCGAAGGAGGCTCACCGGAAGCGTGATACGCAAGACAATCCGGCGAGCTCTTTTGAAGACCCGAAACCCATGCTGCCGGGAGAGACCCCGCCTCGATGCATAGCGGTGATGGGCTGCCCTAGGTTGGTTCGCCCGCCCCTAGGGCTTCGGAGATTGAAGCTCTCCGGAGCGACGAACACCGATGAACGAGAAGCAGAAAACTAGGGTAGGAGATGAAAGTTTGTAGATGGGTTTTGCGATTGTGTGTTGTTGTTCAATCGGCCGTCACCCCTTAGGTATATAAGAGACGGCTGGACTTCCCGTTCAAGGAAAAGGCTTGGATTCACGTCCAAAACCCTAGTCAAATTCGGATCGGTTTTGCCCGAACTTTCCAAAATTGTTTGGTTTAAACTGGCTGCACCTTGCGGGTCTTTTTTGTGGTGGTAAACAACCTCGGATGAAAACGAGTCCAAACGCAATCTTGACTGTTTCGACGAGGCAAACAACTATCATGTTGAACGTTTTTTGATCAGAGGTAATCTTGAGGGTCAAATTGCTCGCGCAAAACAGGTTATTATTCGCGCTACCTCGCACAAATCTGGCTATTACTCGCGCTACCCATCAGACGAGGTGTGTGGTGGGGCGCGCCACTTTCGGTCAACTGATAGATCTGCATTCTGATGGCTCTGACTTTTGCATACGAACTCTGATTGGAATGATTTTTATATCAAAAAATCGATCTATTCGACGAGGCGAAGACAATCCGTGTAGATCATTTTTCCATACGAGGCAGTCTTGGTGGCGTAATGAGCCGAATAGTGTTCTAAATACAAAATCTCAGTATTTCAAACACAACTTCGGCCTTCGAGATGAAATCGGATGGTGATGGCCCAAACTTCAGAGATGTTCATATCGAACATACGAAACTTTTTTATGTAGATCACTTCTCCAATTGAGGCCATATTAATTAAGTTCTTGACCATAATAAAATCTGGTGTCAACACATGCCCCCCTATTTTTCGACAAAACTTGGATGACGAAAAATAATTTGCTCAGAGTTTGTTCTAAGAATGATGTCAACACTCCATCATCCATTTATATGTGTTTAGGGTGATAATTATATATTGGCCATGATTTATGTTAAGGGCGATAGTCATATATCGGCCATGTCTTGGCTTAGGGCGATAGTTATATATCGACCATTGCCTATCTAGGCTTCTTGCCACACACTTGGGTGATACTTCTTTAAATACTTGCCATTGAGAGATCGAGGTAACGATGTGCCTTTTATAGATTCCACCAAATATGAGTTTCTGGGAACTACTCTTGTAATCTTAAAAGGACCTTCCCAACTAGGAGACCACTTCCCAAATTTTCTATCTTTTGAATCAATTGGTAGAATCACCTTCCACATGAGATCGCCAACTTGGAAATTCTTCAACTTGACCTTCTTATTGTAAGCTCTTGCCACCCTCAACTTATCTCTCTCTATGGCCTTCAAAGCAGCCAAACATTCATCGGTGACTTCATCAATATTGTCCATCTACAAGTTATAAAAGTCTACCGCCAATAAATCATTTTGTTTTGCTATTCTCAAAGCATTCAAATTCACTTCCACTGGTAAAACGGCCTCTTGACCATATACGAGCTCATATGGAGTTACCTTTGTAGCACCATGCCTTGAGATTCTGTGTGCCCACAAAGCTTTGGAAAGTAGCTCATGCCATCTCCTTGGATTATCCTCAATCTTCTTCTTGATGAGCTTGATTAATATTTTATTGCTAGACTCAGCTTTTCCATTGGCTTGGGCATAATATGGGGAGGAATTGAGCAACTTTATCTTATAAGATTCGGCAAATTCTCTAACTTGATGTGACATAAAGGATGAACCTTGGTCTGTAGTCAATATTTGAGGAACGCCAAATCTATCAATAATGTGCTCAGTTATGAATTGAATTACCTCTGTATGCGTCATATTTTTTAGCGGTATTGCTTCAGACCATTTAGTGAATAATCAGTTGCCACCAACACAAACCGTTGCCCTTTTGAAGAAGAAGGATGAATCTCTCCAATAAAGTATAATCCCCAACCTCTAAAAGGCCATGGCTTGATAATAGGATGTAACATAGCAGCGGGAGCCAGCTGAATATCACCAAACTTTTGACAGCTTCACATCCTTTATAATACCGAAAGCAATCATTAACCATTGTCGGCCAATAAAACCTAGTGCATCATAATAACCATTTCATCTTGGGAGCCGACTGATGAGTGCCACAAATACCTTCATGGACCTCTCCCATAACAACTCTTGCTTGGTCCTCGTCCAAGCACTTTAAGAGAACATCATCAACCGTTCGATGATAGAGATCATCATCTCTCATTGTGTATTTGAAAGCCATACGCCGAATAGTCCTGTCCACCCTTTTACTAGGATCACACAAATAATCAATAATGGGTTTCCTCCAGTCTTGATTTTCTCCTGCATTAAATATTTCATTAGTGGCCGAAACGGTGGGCTCCGGTTCAGCCTCCCCTATGTTGGCAAGACTAGACATCGGCCTTTCAGAAATATGAAACATGCCACGATCAACATGATAGCCGGATGCTTGTTGTGCCAACTCATTTGCTCTCCAATTTTCATGTCTTGATATATGAGCAATGCTAAAATAATCCAAAACAGAAATTATATCTAGACATTTATCAAGATAAACATTAAGTGATTCATCAAAACATTGAAAAACTTTGGATATTTGCTGCACTACCAATAACGAATCACCAAAAGCCTCAATATGTGTAACACCTATGGCAAGCAACATCTCTAAGCCGAATAACAATGCTTCATATTCGGCTTGATTATTTGTGCAAAAATATTCTAAGCGGCATGAGGCTTCAAAAACAGCACCATGAGGAGATATGTAAACAATACCGACACCTTGGCCGTTGCTACAAACTGAACCATCAAAATATAATATCCATGGTACTAATGAGACAAGGTTTATATCAATATCATGTTTGTCATCAATCCGATGCTCAATAATAAAATTAGCAACAATTTGGCCTTTCATAGATTTTAGAGATTCATAAGCCAATTCATATTCAATTAAAGCATAAGCCCACTTGCCAATTCTACCACTAAGAATTGGCCTATGCAACATGTATTTGATGACATCAATTTGACAAGCTATAATGCAAGTACTAGGCACTAGATAATGTCTAAATTTTGTGCAAGCATAATATAAGCATAAGCATAATTTCTCAATAAATGTATACCTTGTCTCGGCGTCCAATAAGCGTCGACTCAAATAAGTAATAGCATGCTCCTTTCCTTCAGCCTCTTGAGTCAAAATAGCACCAATAACACCTTCCTCCGCTGCAATGTAAAGTCTAAATGGCTCCCTGTCCCTGGGCGCTTTCATAACCGGAGGAGTGCACACATATTTCTTAATCATATCAAATTCCTCTTGCTGTTTTGCCCCCCAAGTAAAATCAGCATCATTCTTTAACCGAAGGATAGGAGTAAATGCATCAACCTTCCCTGATAGATTGGCTATGAACCTCCTCAAATAATTGACCTTGCCAAGGAATTTTTGCATATATCTATTGCATGTTGGAGCCTCTACTTCCTGTATAGCTTCTATCTTTTTGGGATCAATTTCCATGCCATCTTCATGAATAATGAAACCAGAAACTTCCCAGCCGATACACCAAAGGCACACTTCAAATGATTCATTTTCAGCCCATATTTCTTCATTCTTTCAAAAGCCAAACGCAAATCCGCTAAGTGAGATTCAAAAGCATCCGATTTGATAACAATATCATCAATATAGACCTCAAGTATAACACCAAGTAAATCATGAAAAATTAAATTCATAGCCCTTTGATACGTGGCGCCGACATTCTTTAATCCAAAGGTCATCACTGTCCACTCAAATAAACCAAGGAAACTGGGGCATCAAAAAGTCATTTTGGATATGTTCTCTTCGGCCATAAAAATCTGATTATACCCCACATTACCATCAAGAAAGCTAATGACCTTATGTCCAGAAGCATCATTAATAAGGATATAAGCTATTGGCATGGGATACTCATCTTTAGGTGTAGCTCTATTCAAATCCCTGAAATCAATGCAGACCCTCAACTTGCTAGAGCCTTTCTTCACTACCGGCACAATGTTAGAAATCCACTCGGCATACATGCAGGGTCTAATAAAGTTAGCTTTAAGCAAACGACCGATCTCTTCCTTGATCCGGTCATACGTTTTTGGATTAAAATTTCTGGCCGATTGCTTATATGGTCTAAAACCGGCCTTTATAGGTAACCGATGCTCCACCAACTATTGGCTAAAACATGGCACCTCATGATATTCCCATGCAAAGAAACAAACATATTCTTTCAACAGCTCGATCAACTTAGCTTTATGATCGGCTCTTAAATTTTTGTCTACAAATGTCGGCCTAAGAATTGAACCATCTCCTATATCTATCTCTTCTAATGGATCGGCCGATGTAAAACCCTGTCCTAATTTATCCATATCATCTAAATCCTCTATGGACTCATACATATCGTTCTCATTGGACCGATATTCTACAAGACGCTTTTGTAACAATTGATGTCTACTATGCAACCTTCTCCTTGTAGACATTGTTGGACCTCCAAGTCCAGAGATTTGTAGGACAGTAGAAAATTTCCCGCAAGTGGATGACCTAAGGTTTATCAATCCGTGGGAGGTGTAGGATGAAGATGGTCTCTCTCAAACAACCCTGCAACCAAATAACAAAGAGTCTCTTGTGTCCCCAACACACCCACTACAATGGTAAATTGTATAGGTGCACTAGTTCGGCGAATAGATGGTCATACAAGTGCAATATGGATGGTAGATATGAGTATTTGTAATCTGAAATTACAAAAAACAGAAGGTAACAAATGATAAAAGTGAGCACAAATGGTATTGCAATGCTTCAAAACAAGGCCTAGGGTTCATACTTTCACTAGTGCAAGTTCTCTAAACAATAATAACATAAGTGGATCATATAACTATCCCTCAACATGCAACAAAGAGTCACTCCAAAGTCACTAATAGCGGAGAACAAACGAAGAGATTATTGTAGGGTACGAAACCACCTCAAAGTTATCCTTTCTGATCGATCTATTCAAGTGTCCGTAGTAAAATAACATGAAGCTATTCTTTCCATTCGATCTATCATAGAGTTTGTACTAGAATAACAGCTTAAGACACAAATCAACCAAAACCCTAATGTCACCTAGATACTCCAATGTCACCTCAAGTATCCGTGGGCATGATTATACGATATGCATCACACAATCTCAGATTCATCTATTCAACCAACACAAAGTACTTCAAAGAGTGCCCCAAAGTTTCTACCAGAGAGTCAAGACGAGAACGTGTGCTAACCCCTGTGCATAAGTTCATTGAACCCGCAAGTTGATCACCAAAACATACATCAAGTAGATCACGTGAATATCCCATTGTCACCACAGATAAGCATGGCAAGACATACATCAAGTGTTCTCAAATCCTTAAAGACTCAATCCGATAAGATAACTTCAAAGGGAAAACTAAATCCATTACAAGAGAGTAGAGTGGGAGAAACATCATAAGATCCAACTATAATAGCAAAGCTCACGATACATCAAGATCGTGCCAAATCAAGAACACGAGAGAGAGAGAGAGAGAGAGAGATCAAACACATAGCTACTGGTACATACCCTCAGCCCCGAGGGTGAACTACTCCCTCCTCGTCATGGAGAGCACCGGGATGATGAAGATGGCCACCGGTGAGTGATCCCCCTCCGGCAGGGTGCCAGAACAGGGCCCCGATTGGTTTTCGGTGGCTACAGAGGCTTGCGGCGACGGAACTCCCGATCTATTGTGCTCCTGGATGTTATCGGGGTATATGGATATATATATGTGAAAGAAGTTGGTCCGGGGAGCCACGAGGGGCCCACGAGGGTGGGGGCGCACCCAGGGGGTAGGGCACGCCCTGGACCCTCGTGGCTCCCTCGAAGCTTCCCTGACGTCTACTCCAAGTCGCCTAGATTGCTTCCGTTCCAAAAATAACTCTCCCGAAGGTTTCATTCCGTTTGGACTCCATTTGATATTCCTTTTCCGCGAAACACTGAAATAGGCAAAAAAACAGCAATTTGGGCTGGGCCTCCGGTTAATAGGTTAGTCCCAAAAATGATATGGAAGTGTATAGTAAAGCCCATAAACATCCAAAACAGGTAATATAATAGCATGGAACAATCAAAAATTATAGATACCTTGGAGACATATCAACCACTCTGAGTTAGGATCCATTTAAATACATCATACCTTAGAGCCGATTATCGCTAACCGGCTTTAAAGAAACGGGCACGGAACCACTTTTTGTGGCGGTAAGAAAATCAAATTCTGATAAGTCGCGCCCCGTCAAGCAAGTAGCATTGGGATGTTGCCAATGAAACGATGCATCGGCCAAAGCAACACAAGCCGAATTATCCACATGAATGACTTCTACTTCATCATCAACCCACTGAATTAAAAACTGGTGCATAGTAGATGGCACGCATTGGTTTGCATGAACCCAATCACAGCCTAATATCACATTGTAGTTACCTTACATCTCGGCGACAAAGAATGCGGTAGCCAAAGTTTTACTTCCCACCGTGAGCTCCACATACATCACACCTTTGGCTTCAGTTTTCTCTTTGCCTTCAAATCCATTGAGCACCATGTTGGTCTTTATCAACTCTTCATCACGCAGCCCCAATTTTTTGAAGACCGAATATGGCATAAGATTCACCACAGCACCACCATCAACAAGCATTCTAGCAACTAACGATCCATTAATATGACCTTTATGGAACAATGGCTTCAGGTGCGTCACCAGTTCTTTTGGCTTCTCAAATATAGCATTTTTAGGACCAAAATCCAACTGAGCTACTTCCCCTTCTTCATCTATAGCACAAAATTCAGCGGGTAAGTAACACACCATATTAATATCCATACCTTCATGAACCGGTGTAGACTCATAATCACACATATCATGTCCATCCTCAAGCATGTCCCTTGACTCTGAAATATCTCCAACTGAAGAGGAAGTAATAGGTGAAGTGGACGATGTAATAGCAGCCGCATCGTCCTCCGTTGGTACTGGAGGTGTCGCTATGATAAGTGCAGAAGTTGCTACGTTTTCCTTTTTCTTAGGCTTCCACACTTGTTTTGGGGTACCATGGGACGATGATACGTCTCCAACGTATCTATAATTTATGAAGTATTCATGCTATTATATTATCCATCTATGATGTTTTATATGCATTTATATGTCATTTTATATGATTTTTGGGACTAACCTATTAACCTAGAGCCCAGTGCCAGTTTTTGTTTTCTCCTTGTTTTAGTGTTTTACAGAAAAGGGATACCAAACGGAGTCCAATTGATGTGCAAATTTTTGAGGATTTTTTATGGACCAAAAGAAGACCACGGAGCATCGGAGTTGGGCAAGAAGAGTCCCGGGTTGCCCACGAGAGTGGGGGCCGTGCCCTCCCCCCTGGGGCATGCCCCCCTATCTCGTGGACAGCCCGGAGACCTTCCTGACATGAAAGAAACTCCAAAAATTCCTATAAATACAGAAACCTTCGGGAATTAACCTAGATCGGAAGTTCCGCTGCCGCAAGCCTCTATAGCCACGAGAAATCAATCTAGGCCCTCTCTGGAGCCCTGCCGGAGGGGGCCATCATCACCGGAGGCCATGGAGGAGGATCTCGGAGGGGCCATCATCGCCATGAAGGCCAAGGACCAGAGGGGGAAAGCCATGGAGGAGGAAGCACAAGGGGGAGAACCTCTCCTCCTCTCTCTTGGTGGCACCGGAGTGCCATCGGGAGGGGTATCATCGCCGCGGTGATCGTCTTCATCAACATCACCATCATCTTCACCATCCTCATCTCTTTTACGCGGTCCACTCTCCCGCACCCCTCTGTAATCCCTACTTGAACATGGTGCTTTATGCTACATATTATGATCCAATGATGTGTTGCCATCTTATGATGTTTTGAGTAGATATCTTTTTTCTTTGAGTTGATTGATGATCTAGATTGGTACGAGTTGTATGTTTTGTTTTGGTGCTGTCCTATGGTGCCCTCCGTGTCGCACAAGCGTGAGGGATTCCCGCTGTAGGGTGTTGCAATACGTTCATGATTCGCTTATAGTGGGTTGCTAGAGTGACAGAAGCTTAAACCCGAGTAAGGGGGTTGTTGCGTATGGGATAAAAGGGGACTTGATGCTTTAATGCTATGGTTGGGTTTTACCTTAATAAATCTTTATTATTTGTGGATGCTTGATAGAGTTCCAATCATAAGAGCATATGATCCAAGTAGGAAAAATATGTTAGTTTATGCCTCTCCCTCATATGAAATTTCAATGATGGCTATCAATCTTGTTAACAATTGCTTAGGACAATTCCACACACCAATCCACCATTATTCCACACTCGCTACTTATATTATTTAGTACTATATTCTAACTTTATGATAACAGAACCTACTTTTATATTTTAGCTCTCCGATATCATACAAAGTTATCCTCTTTATACCCACAACACAGTTTTATTTCTTGTTTCTAGTTGGAAGCAAACGTTCGGTGCACGTAGAGTCGTATCAGTGGAAGATAGGGCTTGAGAGAATATTGATCTTACCTTTGTCTCCTTGTGGGTTCGACACTCCCTACTTATCACTTCCACCATTGGGAATTGCTACGATGATTCCCTGCACTTGGGGATTATCAAGCTCTTTTCTGGCGCCGTTGCCGGGGAGCAATAGCATGTTGTTGATATTCTCGTGTGTGCTTGTTTGCTTTCTTCACTAAGTAGATTTTGTTTTTCCTTTTTGTTTCTGTTTAGTTGTGGGTGAAACATACAAAAAAATTAAAAGAATTAAAATACCAAAAAAATTACTTGCCTCTCATGCCTAAAACGTTTTTCAAAAAGAGAAGTGATTGGAAAGTTGTGCATTGAAGAAGTGAGGGTCGACCTTGAGAACTTGTGTTCATGCTCACAGAAACAATGTAGAATTTTTCATGGAAGTTTCTCTGTAAATAATTATCCCCTTGTATATATCCATTGTATTATAAAAATAATGTGCCAAGCTTTGGTTTTAGTATGATAAGATTGCTTGCTTACTATGTGCAGAACAAAAACAGAAACTTTGGCTGTAGTGCTTGAATTTACATTTTTGACTGGAAAGTCAAATGGGTCTGAAAATTTTTGCACATTACTTCTGTACAAATTTTTCAAATTTTCAAATTTATGTCATAGTTTTAGGAGTTACAGAAGTTTACTAAACTTCCAGATTACTACAGACTGTCCTGTCCTTGACAGATTCTGTTTTTCGTGTGTTGTTTGCTTATTTTGATGCATCTATGGCTAGTATGTAGGGTATGAACCATAGAGAAGTTGGAATACAGTAGGTTTAACACCAATGTAAACAAAGAATGAGTTAATTACAGTACCTTAAAGTGGTAGTTTGCTTTATTACACTAACGGATCTCACAAGTTTTTGTCTAAGTTTTTGTGAATGAAGTGTTTGAAGAATGAGGAGTTACCGATGTGAGAAGAATAAAGAGAGACAAGAGTTCAAGCTTGGGGATGCCCGAGGCACCCCAAGTAAATATTTCAAAGGATATTCAAGCATCTAAGCTTGGGGATGCCCCGGTTGGCATCCCATCTTTCTTCTTCAACAAATATCGGTATACCTCGGTTTTTGTTTTGTTCACATGATTCATGTCCTTTGTATTTTTATTTTTCTTTAAGAATCATGCTAGTATGAGATATATCTTCATTGATTTATATAATACTTCATGTGCTTCACTTATATCATTTAAGTATGATCTTATAGAATTGCTCTTTGTGCTTCACTTAAATCGTTTGAGTATGGTTCTATAGAATGCTTCGTGCGCTTCACTTATATATTTTGAGCCTGGATAACTGGCTAGTCTATATTAATTGAAGAATGCTCCATGAACTTCACGTATATCTTTTGGAGTATGAATAATACTATAATTTAAAGTGGGTTTGGAAGAGTGTCAACTTTAGGAATTAGTGATCCCACTATCTTGGAGGGTGTTGAATCTTCGTACGAAATTTATAAAAGTGGATTTGGAAGAGTGTCAACTTTAGTTAGTATTCCACTATTTCGGAAGAGGTTCCAATTGAGTATGAGAACAAAGTTGTTATCCATGATGCTACTGAAAACTATTATGAGGGAGGATTATGTGCTTGTAGGAGTTGCAATAATATCAAGTTTCCTCCCTATGTGCTTAAAAGTTTTGAAGTTATACGTGTTTTGCCTTCCTATGCTAGTTGACTTTGTTCCTATAAATTGTGTGCTCACAAAATCCCTAGGCATAGGAAGTGAGTTAGATTTAAATGTGCTAGTCATATTCTTCATGATGCTCTTCTTGTGTTTCAACTCTTACCTTTTTTGTGAGCATCATTGAAATCATCATGCCGAGCTAAAAGGCATTAAAGAAAAGCGCTCGTTGGGAGACAACCCAATATTTATCCTTACTGTTTTTGTGTGTCGACATGATTAAGCTACTGTAGTAATCATGTTTTATGCTTTTTGTTTCAATAAAGTGCCAAGTAAGACCTTTGGGAAGACTTGGGTGAAAGTTAATGTGATCTTGCTGTAAAAAACAGAAACTTTGCGCTCACGAGATTAGCTGTCATTTTTTTACAGAAGAGTGCTTTTGAGTTGATTCTTTTTGAAGAAGATTAACAGACAAATTCCTCACGTCCATAAATTTATTTCATAATTTTTGGAGTAGCAGAAGTATGGCTATTTTTCAGATGATTACAAACTGTTCTATTTCTGACAGATTCTGTTTTCATTGCATAGTTTGCTTGTCTCCTAGTTTCTATGGCTTATATTTCTCAATATTAATTGTAGAAATGATATGAAACAGTAGGCATTATGTGAAAAAAATTATGAACCTTGTCTTTTACAGTACCAAAGTGCATGGTTTACTCTTTATCATACTAACCTATCTCACGAAGTTCCATTAAGTTTTGTGTGATTGAAGTTTTCAAGTTTTGGGTGAGATACCGATACGAGGAGAATAAGGAGTGGAAAGACCCTAAGCCTGGGGATTCCCAAGGCACACCAAGTTAATATTCAAGGAAGACTCAAGCGCTTAAGCTTGGGGATGCCCCGGAAGGCATCCCCTCTTTCGTCTTCAAAACTATCGGTATACCTTACTCGGAGCTATATTTTTATTCGTCACATGATATTTGTTTTGCTTGGAGCGTATTTTCAATTTTACTTGTTGTTTGAATAAAATCATTGGATCTGAATTATTGAATAAAAATAAGGGGACCCTCCCATGGCTAGTTAATTATTTGACTACTCAGTGTCCATCACTCATATCTTTTGGAGTAGTTTGTCATTTACTCTTGTGCTTCATGTATATCCTATGAGTAAATGGGGGAATGAATTGAATGTCATAAATCTGAATTTTTATAGGTTTCATATGCTTATAACATGGTTAGTGATGACTTCACACATAGAAAGTATGAGGCATAAAAGTTGTTGAGAGTTGGCAAACGTAGTTTTAGTCATCGTTGCAATTAATAGGAAGTAATAAGGAAAGAGAGGTTCACATACAAATATATTATCTTGGACATCTTTTATGATTGTGAATCACTCATTAAGTATGACATGCTAAAAGAGTTGACGTTGGACAAGGAAGACAACGTCATGTTTTCTGACATCTCAGTTAAAGTATATTGTCATTGACCTTCCAAACATGTTGAGATTGCCTTTCTCCCTCATGCTAGCCAAATTCCTTGCACCAAGTAGAGATACTACTTGTGCTTCCAAATACCCGTAAACCCAGTTTTGCTATCAGAGTCCACCATACCTACCTATGGATTGAGTAAGATCCTTCAAGTAAGTTGTCATCGGTGCAAGCAATAAAAATTGCTCTCTAAATATGTATGACTTATTAGTGCAGAGAAAATAAGCTTTGTACGAACTTGTTGTGGAAGTAATAAAAGCGACGGACTGCATAATAAAGGTCCACATACAAGGGGCAATATAAAGTGACATTCTTTTGCATTAAGATTTTATGCATCAACCCTAAATGCGCATGACAACCTCTGCTTCCCTCTACGAAGGGCCTATCTTTTACTTTATGTTTTTACTTTATGCTCGAGTCAAGGTGAACCTCACCTTTACCTTTTTATTTTATCCTTTGGCAAGCTCCTCGTGTTTGAAAGATCATGATATATATATCCAATTGGATGTAAGTTAGCATGGGCCATTATTGTTGACATCACCTAAAGGTGAATACGTTGGGAGGCAACACAATAAGCCCCTATCTTTCTCAGTGTCCGGCTGAAACTCCATAACCACAAGTATTGCGTGAGTGTTAGCAATTGTAGAAGACTATGTGATAGTTGAGTAGGTGGACTTGCTGAAAAGCTCTATTCTTGACTCTTTGTGATGTTATGATAAATTGCAATTGCTTCAATGACTGAGATTATAGTTTGTTAGTTCTTAATGAAGTTTTTGAACCATACTTGACATTGTGAATAGATTGTTACTTGATCATGAAAAGTTTTATGAGATAAGCTACTATCATGACACATATTGATGCTAGAAAAGGTGATTGAAATTATAATTGATCAAACTTGTGCACCTTCTAGCATTCACACTTCATAAATTATTTCTTTTATCATTTACCTACTTGAGGACGAGCATGAATTAAGCTTGGGGATGCTGATACGTCTCCAACGTATCTATAATGTATGAAGTATTCATGCTATTATATTATCCATCTATGATGTTTTATATGCATTTATATGTCATTTTATATGATTTTTGGGACTAACCTATTAACCTAGAGCCCAGTGCCAGTTTCTGTTTTCTCCTTGTTTTAGTGTTTTATAGAAAAGGGATACCAAACGGAGTCCAATTGATGTGCCAATTTTTGAGGATTTTTTATGGACCAAAAGAAGACCACGGAGCATTGGAGTTGGGCCAGAAGAGTCACGGGCTGCCCACGAGAGTGGGGGCCGCGCCCTCCCCCTGGGGCGCGCCCCCTATCTCGGGGACAGCCCAGAGACCTTCCTGACGTGAAACCAATGCCAAAAATTCCTATAAATACAGAAACCTTCGGGAATCAACCTAGATAGGAAGTTCCGCTGCCGCAAGCCTCTGTAGCCACGAGAAATCAATCTAGGCCCTCTCTGGCACCCTGCCAGAGGGGGCCATCATCACCGGAGGCCATGGAGGAGGATCTCGGAGGGGCCATCAGCGCCATGAAGGCGAAGGACCAGAGGGGGAAAGCCATGGAGGAGGAAGCACAAGGGGGAGAACCTCTCCTCCTCTCTCTTGGTGGCACCGGAGTGCCATCGGGAGGGGAATCATCGCCGTGGTGATCGTCTTCATCAACATCACCATCATCTTCACCATCCTCATCTCTTTTACGCGGTCTACTCTCCCGCACCCCGCTGTAATCCCTACTTGAACATGGAGCTTTATGCTACATATTATGATCCAATGATGTGTTGCCATCTTATGATGTTTTGAGTAGATATCTTTTTTCTTTGAGTTGATTGATGATCTAGATTGGTACGAGTTGTATGTTTTATTTTGGTGATGTCCTATGGTGCCCTCTGTGTCGCGCAAGCGTGAGGGATTCCCGCTGTAGGGTGTTGCAATACGTTCATGATTCGCTTATAGTGGGTTGCTAGAGTGATAGAAGCTTAAACCCGAGTAAGGGGGTTGTTGCGTATGGGATAAAAGGGGACTTGATGCTTTAATGTTATGGTTGGGTTTTACCTTAATGAATCTTTAGTATTTGTGGATGCTTGCTAGAGTTCCAATCATAAGAGCATATGATCCAAGTAGGAAAAATATGTTAGTTTATGCCTCTCCCTCATATGAAATTTCAATGACGACTATCAATCTTGTTAACAATTGCTTAGGACAATTCCGCACACCGATCCACCATTATTCCACACTCGCTACTTATATTATTTAGCATTATATTCTAACTTTATGATAACAACACCTACTTATATATTTTAGCTCTCCGATATAATACAAAGTTATCCTCTTTATACCCACAACACAGTTTTATTTCTTGTTTCTAGTTGGAAGCAAACGTTCGGTGCACGTAGAGTCGTATCAGTGGAAGATAGGGCTTGAGAGAATATTGATCTTACCTTTAGCTCCTTGTGGGTTCGACACTCCATACTTATCACTTCCACCTTTGGGAATTGCTATGATGATTCCCTGCACTTGGGGATTATCAGACGACTTTCATTGAACAATTTATCCCTTTGCCTCTCTGCTTCTTGTTCCTCCTTCTCATGGCTCCTCATGCACCACAATCTTCTTTTTTGTGCCTTGGTCAGACCAGATGGCCACCACATAGGCTGAGTATATTTTGGATCCCTCGACTTGGCCTTGCTTGTGCTAGCTTCATGATCGTTAGCAATGGGACCCTGCTGGACAGCATCCACATCTTTATTAGAATCAGCCGGATTATCAACAATAATCGGATCTTTGATTGTTAATTCTTTAGTGCCTATCATAATAGTTTCAGCACTAGTATTCTTCTCCTCTTGCTTGCTAGGCTCTGAAATTTCGGCACTTGGTGATTTAGCATGCCACGCTTGCTTGCCAACCCTTCCATGATTATCTCGCATTGGCCGATTGACATCATTGTTCATACTGCCTCGTGTGGGATAAGAAAGCCTCTCATGAACAGGCCTCCTTGGTTCTGCCCAACCCGGATGAAAAGTATAAGGGGACATTGGGGGATGCCCCATCCTCCATTGAAGCCTTCCATGTAGTATGGCGCATAGGGGGGTGGCGCCATCCATGGTCCCGGTGCCCATGACCCATATGGCCTTGCATGATGCTGAAATTTTTCCCGAGGAGGTGACCTTGAGCGCTTCAAATTTGATGACTGGTCAGAGCTAGAACCGGCCGCTTGATTGGAATATTTGGACATCAACATATCAAAAGTTGGCTTGATTCTCTTGCGCTGCACTTTAGCTTCTTTCGTCTTCCACTTGCCAACCTCTGGACTCTTGTGCTTAACAAATTTGACATGAGTGTTCTCTTGCACTTGTGGTTGCCCCCCGAGTGTAGGATTCTTGATGGTGATCTTGATTATCTCCTTGCCATCGGGTTGCTTATCAAGCACAACTTGTCTCCCCAAGACCTTGTCGCTCTCCTTGTTTTCCCTGGGCTCACCAATGACAATATTATTCTTATTAGCTAATTCGGCTATGCTGGGTCGAATTAACATCTTCTTCCCCTCCAAATCCATGGTGTTCATTGGGAAAGGTTGCTTATCAACTTGCATCTTAGAAAAATTCAGTCGTCCGTCATTAATGGCCGATTGTATCTGTCATCGAAAAACATTACAATCATTAGTAGCATGAGAAAAAGAATTAGGATACTTGCAATAAGCATGCTGTTTCAGCTCTTCAAACAGCGATAAAGTATGAGATATTCTAATAATCTTTGCTTGCAATAAAGCATCAAATATTCTATCACACTTAGCAATGTTGAAAGTAAATTTCATCTCTTCATCATGATTATTATGAATCGCTTTAAATCATTGCAAGTAAATGGTTTGGCCTTAGATGGCTAAACAAATTCAGCAACATAAATATCACCCTCATCGTCCGAGTGGTCACTATCGTACTCAACCATATTCATCTTAGGATGATCAGTTTTATATCTATGCACCTCTTTAAGATCTTTGCTTCGGCTTTCCTCAGCCAAAGCTCTTTGGAAGACTTGGTTGATATTTAAAAACTCATGTCCTTCTAGCCTTTCTCTAATGTGAGTTCTCAAACCACTAAGCACAAGATCAGCCAAATCTCTCTCGGTTATCACCAAACTATAGCACCGATTTTTTGTATCTCTAAATCTTTTGACATAATCGGAGACCGATTCATCATGCTTTTGCTTAACCGATGTAAGATGGGTTAGTTTAAGCTCATTGTCACCACTGTAGAAGTGATCAAACTTTTGCTCTAATTGAAACCATGTAGTAAGAGGACCGGGTGGTAATGCCGAAAACCATGAGAAAGCAGTACCGGTTAAAGATAAAGGAAAATAACGCACTTTCCACTCGTCTCATGAACTTGCCTCACCTAATTGTGCCAAGTATTGACTAACATGCTCCCATGTAGTCATTTTCCCCTCTCCGATGAACTTAACAAAATCTGGAACTTTATATTTGGGAGGACATGGCGCGGCATCAAAAATTTCTAGATATGGTTTCCTGGAAATTCGTGGTTTAGGTAGAAAATCCCACAATGCTCTCGGAACACCCTAGACATTTCCTCTCTGACATTAGCCAAAATATCACTCGTATTGAGTGACGTTGCGTGTGGTTATGGCACATGGTGAATATGATTTCTAATAGTTGGTACAGTGCTAGTCGAAAGAGAAGGTGGTGTGTATGTTGTACCATAGTTCGGCAGAAATCTACTTGGACTTGCCGAACCATAACCTAGCAATGCAGTTGGATTCACTGAACTTGGTACATTCATTGCAGGATTAAAGGGTGGAGTAACAAGTTGGTTTGTCTGACTGGAATAAGAATTCAACAGCACGGGCAGCGCCGATGAAATAGGTAAAGTTGGACTAAAGTTTTCCACACCAGCAGACATACTACCACTACCATTATATGATTGAGGAGTATTACTTAGAGCAATATTATTGTCTATGATAGCTTGGTAAATAAGATCATTATTCTGAGCAACAAGAGTAGTAATTTCAGCCGACTGTTCAGGAGAGAAGATTTTGCTTACAGCCGGTTCTACCTGCTCATTGTGAAGAGGAGGAAACTTGATTTCTTCAATTGAAGTGATGTTGCCTTGGCGATCCTTTTTGAACTTAGCAAGAAACTCCTGCATCTCCTTCTCTTCGTGCGCCTTCTTGTACTCTTCAAAAGCTTGGTGATGTTCTGCCGATAATTCCTCAAAATTGGGCTTGATGATGTTATCGGCATCCACTTCAGATGGCTTGGGAAGATCGACCATGATGGTTGATGATGATTGCTCTTTGTTCCCCGGCAGAGTCGCCAAAAAGTGTGTTCACACACGAACACGTCATCGTGTACCCTCGGTGTCAAGCGCGATATGTAGGACACGTCGCTGAAGGAGGCTCACCGGAAGCGCGATACGCAAGACAATTCGGCGAGCTCTTTTCAAGACCCGAAACCCCACGCGGCCGGGAGAGACCCTGTCTGGATGCACGGCGGTGATGGGCTGCCCTAGGTCGGTTTGCCCGCCCCTAGGGCTTCGTAGATCGAAGCTCTCCGAAGCAAAGAACATCGATGAATGAGAAGCGGAAAACTAGGGTAGGAGATGAAAGTTTGTAGATGGGTTTTGCGATTGTGTGTTGTTGTTCAATCGGCCGTCACCCCTTAGGTATATAAGAGGCGGTTGGACTTCCCATGCAAGGAAAAGGCTTGGATTCACGTCCAAAACCCTAGTCAAATTTGGATTGGTTTTGTCCGAACTTTCCAAAACTGTTCGGTTTAAACTGGCTGCACCTTGCGGGTCTTTTTTGTGGAGGTAAACGACCTCAGATGAAAACGAGTCCAAAAGCAATCTTGACCGTTTCGACAAGATGAACAACTTTGAAGTTGAACATTTTTTTGATCGGATGTCAACTTGAGGGTCAAATCGCTTGTGCAAAACAGGCTATTATTCGCACTACCTCACGCAAATCCAGCTATTACTCGTGCTACCCATCAGACGGGGTGTCTGGTGGGGCGCGCCACTTTCGGTCTCCTAACAGATCTGCATTCTGATGGCTCTAACTTCTGCATACGTGATCGGATTGGAATGATTTTTATATCAAAATCGATCATTTCGACGAAACAAAGACAGTCCGTGTAGATCATTTTCCATACGAGGCAGTTTTGGGGGCGTAATGAGCTGAATAGTGTTCTGAATACAAAATCTCTGTATTTCGAGCACAACTTCATTCTTTATGGTTAATGAAACTAATCTCCATTTGAGGCCATTTGAGGCCATATTAATTAAGTTCTTGGGGGGCGTAAAGATGTTCATATCGACAATACGAAACTTTTTTATGTAGATCACTTCTCCATTTGAGGCCATATTAATTAAGTTCTTGACCGTGACAAAATCTGGTGTCAACACAACCTTGATCGAGTTTTGCAGAGATGTGAAGAAACTAATCTCGTCTTGAATTGGGAGAAGTGCCACTTTATGGTTAATGAAGGTATTGTCTTGGGGCATAAAATTTCTGAAAGAGGTATTGAAGTTGATAAAACTAAAGTTGATGCTATTGAAAAGATGTCGTGTCCTAAGGACATCAAAGGTATAAGAAGTTTTCTTGGTCATGCAAGTTTTTATAGGTGGTTCATTAAAGACTTCTCCAAAATTTTCTAGGCATCTGACTAATCTCTTACAAAAAGATGTTCCTTTTGTCTTTGATGATGATTGTGTAGAAGCATTTGAAATACTTAAGAAAGTCTTGATTTCTGCACCTATTGTTCAGCCACCCGATTGGAATTACCCTTTGAAGTCATGTGTGATGCTAGTGATTATGCTGTAGGTGTTGTTCTAGGACAAAGAGTTGATAAGAAATTAAATGTTATCCAATATGCTAGTAAAACTCTAGACAGTGCCCAGAGAAATTATGCTACTACTGAAAAGGAATTTTTAGCTGTTGTATTTGCTTGTGATAAGTTCAGGCCTTATATTGTTGATTCCAAAGTAACTGTTCACACTGATCATGCTGCTATTAAATACCTTATGGAAAAGAAAGACGCTAAACCTAGACTTATTAGATGGGTTCTCTTGCTACAAGAATTTGATTTGCATATTATTGATAGAAAGGGAGCTGAGAACCCCGTTGCAGCCAACTTGTCTAGGTTAGAAAATGTTCTTGATGACCCACTACCTATTGATGATAGCTTTCTTGATGAACAATTAGCTGTCAAATGCTTCTCGTACTGCTCCATGGTATGCTGACTATGCTAATTACATTGTTGCTAAATTTATACCGCCTAGTTTCACATACCAGCAAAAGAACTTTTTGGGATGACCCACACCTTTATAAAGGAGTAGATGGTGTTATTAGATGTTGTGTACCTGGGCATGAACAAGAACAGATCCTACGCAAGTGTCACTCTGAGGCATATGGAGGACACCACGCTGGAGATAGAACTGCACATAAGGTATTGCAATATGGTTTTTATTGGCCTGCTGTCTTCAAAGATGCACGTAAGTTTGTCTTGTCTTGTGATGAATGTCAAAGAATTGGTGATATTAGCAGACGTCAAGAAATGCCTATGAACTATTCACTTGTTATGAACCATTTGATGTTTGGGGCTTTGATTATATGGGACCTTTTCCTTCCTCTAATGGGTATACACATATTTTATTTGCTGTTGATTACGTTACTAAGTGGGTAGAAGCTATTCCAACTAGTAGTGCTGATCATAACACTTCTATTAAGATGCTTAAATAAGTTATTTTTCCAAGGTTTGGAGTCCCTAGATATTTAATGACTGATGGTGGTTCACATTTTATTCATGGTGCTTTTCGTAAAATGCTTGCTAAGTATGATGTTAATCATAGAATTGCATCTCCATACCACCCTCAGTCTAGTGGTCAAGTAGAATTGAGTAATGGAGAGATTAAATTAATTTTGCAAAAGACTGTTAATAGATCTAGAAAGAATTGGTCCAAGAAACTTGATGATGCATTATGGGCCTACAAAATTGCATATAAGAATCCTAAGGGAATGTCTCCGTATAAAATGGTTTATGGAAAAGCATGTCACTTACCTCTAGAACTAGAACATAAGGCGTATTGGGCCACTAAAGAGCTCAATTATGATTTCAAACTTGCCGGTGAGAAGAGGCTATTTGACATTAGCTCACTTGATGAATGGAGAACCTAGACCTATGAGAATGCCAAACTGTTTAAAGAAAAAGTTAAAAGATGGCATGATAAAAGGATACAAAAGCGTGAGTTTAATGTAGGTGATTATGTTTTGCTATACAACTCTCGTTTAAGATTTTTGCAGGAAAACTTCTCTCTAAATGGGAAGGTCCTTATGTTATCGAGGAGGTCTATCGTTTTGGTGCCATAAAAATCAACAATGCCGAAGGCACAAATCCGAAGGTGGTGAACGGTTGAAGAATCGAACATTATATCTCAGGTAATCCCATAAAGGTTGAAACCAATGTTATTGACACCGTAACCCCGGAGGAGTACATAAGGGACACTTTCCAGAACGTTTCAGACTCCGAAAAGGAATAGCTATGTGGTACGGTAAGTAAACCGACTCCAAAACAGTTCTAATAGCAAATTTTCTCCGTTTTGGAATGTTTAAAAAACTAGGAAATTAAGAAGTAGTCCGAAGGAGACACGGGGCATCCACGAGGGTGGAGGGCGTGCCCTACCCCCTGGGCTTTTGACCACCGTACCACGACGAAATCGTCTGTTTTTGTTTTGAGCTGTTTCTACAACAGATTTAGAGCAAGATGTCTTCTCAAGAGTCAATCGGGGAGAGTCGGGTATCTCATCCGAAACCAGGGCCAAGAGCAAACAGCAATGCTGACAACTTTGGGCCATCAACGGAGGAAGAGATGGAGGCCGACTTGAAAATGATAGATGCCATGGAGGAAGACCAAGAAGTTACCTCTCGTCTCCAAGCCAGATTCATGATGGAGGAACTTTAGAGCTCAGCAATTCCAAACTCGGTCATCCCTCCCAATGCTAGATTTCTTTCTTATGAGAATATGAAAAGGAGTGTTACTTGTTCTCCCGCAGCTATGCAACATCCATGGGTGAAAGGAGCTTTGGCCGTCACGGGTAAACTCTGTAAGGAAATAATGGATCTTAAGCGGCAAGTCAATAAGCTCGAGGAAGAGAATCGTATCCTAAGGGGCATCATCGCCAAGAATATCACATCACCACCTTCGAAGAAAGAAACATAAACACATGGGTATAGGCACTCCCCTTGGCAACTGCCAAGCTTGGGGGATGTGCCTCGGTATCGTATCACCATCACACTTCTATCTTTACTTCTTTTCTTAGTTTGATTCTTTTGGTTATATTTTGATCTAGTAGAATAAATTTTAGTATGATCTAGCTTCGAGTTTTGTGTTGATCCCTATCTATGTAATCAAGTCCATGAGTTATATATAATAAAGATTAGTTTTGAAGTTGAGGGCTTTGCTATCTTGTTATGATCTTGAGGGAATAAAACAAAGAATAAGAAGAAATAAAAAGATCATATTGATCTTATGGAGAGTAATGACTTCACATATAAAGAGTATGATGAATAAAGTTGTTGAGAGTTGACAAACATAGTTTTGGTCATCGTTGCAATTAATAGGAAGTAATAAGGAAAGAGAGGTTTTCACATATAAATATACTATCTTGGACATCTTTTATTATTGTGAGCACTCATTGAAATATGACATGCTAAAAAGTTGATGTTGGACAAGGAAGACAACGTAATGAGTTATGTTTTCTTATATCCGAATAAATTATATTGTCATGGATCATCCAACATGTTGAGCTTGCCTTTCCCCCTCATGATAGCCAAATTCTTTGCACCAAGTTGAGATACTAGTTGTGCTTCCAAATATCCCTAAACCCAGTTTTGCCATGAGAGTCCACCATACCTACCTATGGATTGAGTAAGATCCTTCAAGTAAGTTGTCGTCGGTGCAAGCAATAAAAATTGCTCTCTAAATATGTATGATCTATTAGTGTGGAGAAAATAAGCTTTATACGAGCTTGTGATATGGAAGAAATAAAAGCGACAGACTGCATAATAAAGGTCCCTATCACAAGTGGCAATATAAAGTGATGTTCTTTTGTATTAAAATTTGGTGCATCCAGCCATAAAAGCGCATGACAACCTCTGCTTCCCTCTGGCGAAGGGCCTATCTCTTATTTTTTACCTTCTACCCTCATACAAGAGTCATGGTGATCTTCACCTTTCCTTTTTACACTTTATCCTTTGGCAAGCACTATGTGTTGGAAAGATCCTTATATATATATATATCCACTTGGATGTAGGTTTTCATAAATTATTATTGTTGACATTACCCTTGAGGTAAAAGGTTGGGAGGTGCAACTATAAGCCCCTATCTTTCTCTATGTCCGATTGAAACTTCATACCCATAAGTATCACGTGAGTGTTAGCAATTGTGAAAGACTAAATGATAGTTGAGTATGTGGACTTGCTGAAAAGCTCTTATATTGACTCTTTCCGATGTTATGATAAATTGCAATTGCTTCAATGACTGAGATTATAGTTTGCTAGTTTTCAATGAAGTTTCTGATTCATACTTTACATTGTGAATAGATTGTAACTTAAGAATAAGAAATCACATGACAATATATATGTTGCTATTCTAAGAATGATCATGATGCCCTCGTGTCCGTATTTTATTTTATCGACACCTCTATCTCTAAACGTGTGGACATATTTTTCGATTTCGGCTTTCGCTTGAGGACAAGCGAGGTCTACGCTTGGGGGAGTTGATACGTCCATTTTGCATCATGCTTTTATATCAATATTTATTGCATTATGGGTTGTTATGTACCGACCAGACCTCAAACGGTCAAGTCTTTGTGCATCAGTGTCATCCCTGGATCGGTAATGCTGACACACACAGTACTCGAGGAATTATAACAGAGTTTCAATCACACACTTATTACATTGAGTCCTCATAAAGAGTATGATTACATAAATAAATCATGGCTGAAGGCCATCTAAACAAGATAACTGCGGAAGCTTTGAAGGTAAATGAGTCCATAAACTCCAAGAGCATAGCTGAGTGCAAAACAACGACCTATCGCACCTTATTCATCGTCTGAGTAGTCTGCAACATAAGACGTTGCCACCCGAAATGGGTCAGCACATGGAATATGCTGGCATAGTTACACTGTAAAGCAATGATAATGCAAGAACTATATCTACATGCAATATTTGGCTGGTGGAGTCTGTAAGTTTCATGGTTTTGCATAAAGCTAGCTTTTCCCTACAACAAAGGAATAAACTTATTTAACTACTCCCATGTTGCCCATTATTTGAGAAGGTAACCCCAACTCAAATCCCAATTAAAAGTAACCCAACATCATAATTAATTAAAGTAACGTGATGAGATCACATCAATAGATTCAAGTACTAGATACTCAAGATATCCATAACCGAGGACACGGCTAACCATGATTAGTTTATAAACTCTGCAGAGGTTTGCACACTTTTCCCCACAAGACTCGACCGCATCCAAGATCAGATGATCGAGACATAGCCTTTCTGAAGCATTAACTCTCTACTCCGGGTAGACAGTAGCACCTACATCCCTCTACATCTGCTAGTCTACCTCTTGAAGAGCTCAAGCAACTTACTCAACTATGCCAGAGCCCATAATGGCTTGTGGCTACACATGGAAGTTTCTAGCATGAATAATCTTATGATCCCTTTGAGCCTGGGTGGCATTCCATAGGATAATCACACGGGTACTCAGGGATTTCCAAAATAGACAACACTGGATACTCCAGGTGCCCCAACCAATCCACCCATATGTGTATTTAAGTTGCCACCTTAATGTTACCATGATTAATATAACTCTCAAACTTCCATGTGTGGATCACGATGCAATCCCCGTCTACGAGCATAGCTAAGCAATAATAGGCATAACATATATTCCCGGGGTGATCAAAAGGTATTAGGTTCCTACCTCAACACTACAACCAAAACCACATGTTCCCAATCCTACCAATGCAAGTATTTGTGGGGCAGAACTAATGCATAGTAAAAAGTAGGTATAAAAGAGTATGACCAAAGTGTAACTTGCCTTGCCGATGATCTGCAAACTCTAGAGATTCGTAGTAACAAGCTTCGCACTCCGGGTAATCAAGCATAGACAAACAATAGCATACATAAGCAACCACTCAATCGAAACTCGAGAGAAACTGAGAAAAGATCCAAATCAAACACGAAACAAGAAAACAGCTTGAACTAACAAGAGTCAAAACCTAACAGCAATATTAGCATGTGAATTATATCTGAACAGTAGGTACATGCGATTAGCTACGACTCGCAAAAAGATTCAACTCAAACGGAGCAACGAAACTCAAAATAAGAACGAAACAAGATCGTTTACTAATCCGGACTAAAGTCAAATTTTATAGTACCAAAATCATGTTCAAGTTGATTAAATGGAAAGAGGGCATCGAGACGAAGATTTTGGCGCTGGTTTCGTCTAATTTGGATAAACGAGTAAAAAGTTATACTAATTTGAAGATCAAGGGCTGAATCGCGATAAAAATAATCACGGATAAGTCCCTTGACGAAAATAAAATAAAAAGAAAAGACTAAAGAATGAACGTTCGCTGTCTAAACCTAACCGGCGAATAACGTTCATTAAAACGAACGTCCGCTAAATAAAATAAACCAACGAAAACCGATCTAAAACAAAAACCGTAAAAACTTAAAAAAAATTGGGGTTAACCAAAGAAAGACCGACCGGTCAAAAAAACGGGGTCAACGGCGGCGGCTCCGGTGAGATCCGCGGCGGTGGCGGTCGACGACGCGGGGCGGCGGCGCGGGTGGTGTGGCGGCGGCGCGTGACAGCGGCGGCGGCTCCGGTGAGATC
>NC_041391.1:481539549-481585319 GCF_002162155.2 Triticum dicoccoides | reverse complement strand
CGACGTGGGTGGTGCGGGGGCGGCAGAAGTAGGGGCGGCGTGCGGCAGCGGGCCGCGGCAGCGGGCCGTGGCAGTGGCTTCGGCGGAAGTGGAGGCGGCGGAGGACGAGGCGGTGCGGCGGCCTCGGGCGGCTTTTAACGGGGACGGAGGGGGCGTTGCTTGCGGGAGGGGCAGCAATGACGAGTGTCCAAGCCGGACAAGGCAGCGGCGGTGCGGCGAACCTTGGGACTCTCGTCCCGAGTCGGCGAGGGAGGGCGGCACGGCGCTGGGCTTCGGCCCGCTCGGCTGGGCCATTGGCCCAGTCGGGCGACGAGATTTTTTTTAAATAATTTTTGCCCGAAAAGAAAAATCCTAATAAAATATAAAAAAAATCTAAAAATGCCAAAAACAATTTTGACCCTCTAAATAGAATATTTAGAACAAAGTGAACATTTTTCTAGCCTAAAAATGCAATTTTCAAAAATGCATATTTTTCTAATTCAAATAAAATAGCAAATAAATACTAGAAATATCATAATTTGATTTTAAAATTCTTTCTCGAATATTTCTTTTAATTTGAAGAAGTCATATTATCTTCTCTCATTTATTTTTAATATTGGAAATATTGGGAGATAAAAATAATAAAATTAAATTGATCCTTTTCTTCAAATTTGAAACAAAATTCGTATATGAATTTTGTGAAACCTCCAACTCTCTCCTTGGGTCCTTGAGTTTCTTAAGATTTCTAGGATCTCAACCAAAATGCAAGAGTAAAATATGGTATGCATATGATGATCTATGTATAACATCCAAATTGAAAATTGGGATGTTACAAACCTACCCCCCTTAAGATGAATCTCGCCCTCGAGATTCGGGTTGGTCAGCAAAAAGGTTTGGGTGGTCCCTAAGAAGGTCTTCTTCTCGCTCCCAGGTGGCTTCCTCCTCGGTATGGTGGCTCCACTGAACTTTGCAAAATTTGATAACCTTGCTGTGAGTAACTCGGATGGAAAACTCAAGAATCTTGACTGGCTTCTCCTTATAAGTCAAATCACTGTCTAACTGAATTGCTTCCAGTGGCGCTGTATCTCTCAGAGGAATATCGGCCATCTCTGCGTGACACTTCTTAAACTGGGAAACATGAAACACATCGTGAACTCCTGACAATCCTTCTGGCAATTCCAGCTTGTATGCAACTTCTCCCATACGTTCCAAAACTCGGTATGGTCCCACAAAACGTGGTGCTAGCTTTCCCTTGACTCCAAAACGCTTAACTCCTCGAAGTGGGGACACACAAAGATATACTCTGTCTCCGACTTCGTAAACTGTCCCCTTGCAGTTAGAATCCGCATAACTCTTCTGCTTGGACTGGGCTACCTTGAGTCTGTCGTGAATCAGCTTAACCTTCTCTTTAGAGTCTTTGATTAAATCTGGTCCAAATACCTATCGACCTCCAACTTCATCCCACAATAACGGTGTCCTGCACCTCCTTCCGTACAAAGCTTCGAAAGGGGCCATCTTCAAACTGGCTTGATAACTGTTGTTATAAGAGAACTCTGCATACGGCAAATTGTCATCCCAACTAGATCCATAATCTAGTGCACAAGCTCTCAACATGTCCTCCAGAATTTGATTGACTCTCTCGGTCTATCCATCTGTCTGTGGATGAAAGGATGTACTGAACTATAGCCTAGTACCCAAAGTTTCATGCAACTGATTCCAAAACTTTGAAGTGAACTGGGTTCCTCTATCTGATACAATAGTCCTCAGAACTCCGTGCAGGCATACGATCCTGGTCATGTATATCTTTGCCAACTTAGCCCTCGTATAAGTGCTCTTCACCGGGATGAAATGAGCTACTTTCGTCAAATGATCGACTACAACCCAAATAGAGTCATAGCCTGAACGTGTCCTGGGCAATCCAGTGATAAAATCCATGCCAAGTTTATCCCATTTCCAATCGGGTATCGGCAATGGCTGTAGCAATCCCGCTGGCTTCTGATGATCTGCCTTAACTCTCTTACATACATCACACACTGCTACATACTCAACAATATCCTTCTTCATTCCTGTCAACCAGAAACTTTCCTTCAAATCCAGATACATCTTAGTGTTTCCTGGGTAAATTGAATACGACGAATCGTGGGCCTCCTGCAGAATCAACTTCCTGATCTCGGGGTCATTAGGCACATATACGCGATCCTCAAACCATAAGGTGCCATGCTCATCCTCACGAAATCCTTTAGCCTTTAATTTGCTCATCCTTTCCTTTATCTCGGCAATCTCCTTGTCAGTCTTCTGAGCTTCTCTGATCTTACCCATCAAGGTGGACTGAATTTACAACGCTACAACATATCCTCTCGGAACTATCTCTAAACATAACTCTCGGAGATCCTCTACTAACTCCTTAGGTAATCCTCCGGTCATGAGCGTGTTAATATAACTCTTGCGGCTCAATGCATCTACTACTACATTGGCCTTTCTGGGATGATAGTGCAATTTCATATCATAATCCTTGATGAGCTCCAACCATCTCCTTTGCCTAAGGTTCAACTCCTTCTGCGTGAAGATATATTTCAAACTCTTGCGTCCCGTGTATACCTCACAGTGGTTTCCGATGAGAAAATGCCTCCATGTCTTCAACGCATGCACTACTATTGCTAACTCCAAATCATGTGTAGGATAATTCAGCTCATGGGGTTTAAGTTGTCGTGAGGCATATGAAACAACTCTTCCTTCCTGCATAAGCACTGCTCCAAGTCCTCGACGTGAAGCGTCAGAATATACTTGATAATCCTTGCGTTGATCTGGGAGAATCAGCACTGGGGCTGTAAACAAACGTTTCTTCAACTCCTGAAAACTAGCATCACACTCCTCAGTCCATTTAAACTTGTTGTCCTTCTTCAATAACTCTGTCATGGGCTTTGCAATCCAAGAGAAATTCTCAATGAACCTCCGATAATATCCTGCGAGTCCAAGAGAACTTCTGATCTCTCCAACTGATGTGGGTGCCACCCATTTAGTCACCGAAGCAACCTTGGTAGGGTCTACTGCTATTCCTTCTCCAGATATAACATGTCCGAGAAATCCCACTTCCTTTAACCAAGACCCACACTTGCTGAACTTGGCATACAACTGATGTTCTCTGAGCTTCTCAAAAACCAAACGCAAATGCTCCATATGCTCCTCTTCATTCTTTGAGTAGACCAAAATGTCATCAATGAACAGCACGACGAACTTATCCAAGAACTCCATAAACACTTTGTTCATCATGTTCATGAAATAGGCAGGGGCGAGTAGTCAGACCAAATGACATAACGGTATACTCATATAGCCCGTACCTTGTGGTAAAAGTTGTCTTGGGTATATCCTGCTCTCGAATCTTCAACTGGTGATAACCTGATCGAAGATCAATCTTAGAGAAAACTTTAGCTCCTTGCAACTGGTGAAACAAATCATTGATCATCGGCAACGGGTATTTGTTCTTGATCGCCACTTCATTCAACGCACGATAATCAACAACCATCCTTAAAGATCCATCCTTATTTTCCACTAGAAGCACTGGGGCTCCCCAAGGTGACGAACTTGGTCGAATGTAACCCTTATCCAGTAACTCCTTAATCTGCTTCCTAATTTCCTCCAAATCTTGTGCGGGCATCCGATATGGTCTCTTTGATATTGGCCCGGTGCCTGGCAATAGCTCAATCAAAAACTCAATGTCTCGGTCCGGTGGCATGCTTGGTAACTCCTCCGGATATACGTCGAGGTAATCCTTCACCACTGGTACTTCCTCCTGTACAACTCCTAATAAGGAATTCACTTGAGTCCTCTTCGGCACATGCCGGGATACATAATTGATCCTTCTTCCTTCTGGTGTGGTGAGGAATATCGACTTACTAGCATAATCAATGTTTCCTCCATACTTAGATAACCAATCCATGCCTAATACTATATCCAATCCTTGTGACTCCAAAATTATTAGGTCTAAGGGAAACACGTGTCTGCCAATGGTCAAGGGTAACCGATCACACCATCGGCTGGCCAAATACTCTGCTCCTGGCAAGCTTACTAGCATGGGTGACCTAAGGGCTTGGGTTGGCAGGTTATACTTATCCACAAATCCCCTTGATATGTATGAATGCGATGCACCAGTACCAGAAAGAACAAGTGTGGTAAATGCGTTAATCAAAAACTTACCGACAACTGCGTCGGGTTGATCCTCAATCTCCTCCATGCTGATGTGGTTCACCTGACCTTTGGTGAAAGGGTTGGGCTTCTTAAAAGAACCTCCACTGCCATTTCCATTCTTCGCTTCAGGACATTCCGTAGCGTAATGTCCGGTCTTCTGGCACTTGAAACAGGTAATGTGGCTCAGATCCCTCTTGGCTGGTGTTGAAGGGTTGGAACGGTTCTGGCTGCTCCTTCCTCCGTTCCTATTGCCATTCCTGGTGCCACTATGGTTGTGCAAACTTGATCCATTGTGCGTGTGTCCTCCATGGGTATGGCCTCCATGGTTTTGGGTATGTCCTCCTGAGTACGAGGAATAGCGGGGCTTCTGCTGAGGTCCTGAAGTGTACCTCCCCTGCCCATACTTCCTCTTGCGATTATCAGTCTGTTGCTACTTGCGTTCAATCATAAGATCCCTATCTACCAACTCCTGGTAGTTGTTAAATGTTGCCACCATCAACTGCATTCTCAGCTCATCATTCAGTCCTTCTAGAAACTTCTCCTGCTTTGCGGTATCCGTAGCTACGTCATCAGGGGCATAGCGTGCTAACTTACTAAACTCATCCCCATACCGGCCCACTGTGCGTCCTCCTTGGCGCAAGTTGTGAAACTCACGCTTCTTCATGCTCATAGCTCCTGCTGAAACATGGGCAGTCTGGAAAGCCTGCTGAAACTGATCCCATGTAACAGTGTCAATGGGGTAAGTGGCTGTGAAATTCTCCCACCATGATGCTGCGGGTCCATCAAGTTGATGTGCAGCAAAACTCACTCTCTCCGCATCTGTGCATCCTGCAGTGGTCAGCTCTCTTCCAATCTTGTGGAGCTAATCATCTGCAATAATCAGATTAGCACTACTACAGAACACCAGTGGATTCAACCTTAGGAAACGGGCTAGGTGATCAACAGGGGGTGGTGGTGGTGGGTTGTTGTTGTTGCCTTGGATCTGATTCTGGACTAAAAGTTGCATCAAGGTATTCTGTTGCTGGATCAACTGAGAGAGCTCCGGTGGGAAGGCAAATCCATTGTCACATCTCAGAGGCATCTGATGGGTTTAGGATGGGTGAGAAAACAGAATAGAATAGGGGTCTAAGAGAGATTCACTACCCATAGTGCTCATGAGACAAACACAATCAATTTCACTTCAATCAATAGCACACAAGTCACACAAAGGCGGTCCAACCTATAACTACAAACTCGATCGTTGCAACTACTTGGAGGGAAAATACTACTAAATACAATGGTGGTCATCTAGAAATTTTCATCAGAGGAAGACTCCATGATATCTGCTCCAGCTTCATCAACGTAATCATCATCACTATCAGGGTCGGAGTAGGTGTCGTCGAGGATGATGTAATCTCCTGGTTAGTTGTCCCTCTTTGGTGTGGGGTCTCCCATGAATACTCCTAGCTTCCTTGTCAGGTCGTCATTATTTTCTACTAGTATAGCAATCTCCTCCTCGTATCCATCGCGTGTAGACTTGATCTCCTCTTCCAGTTCGTTGTTTATCCTCACCAGTTTCTTGATCTTCTTCATGTGGGTAATTTCTTGATTGCCCCGTCGACGAATATGATCTCCCATCTCTTGAATGTAAGCTGCAATTGATCCATCCCTCCGGGTGCGGACCATCTCCCACTCGGTGGCCACATATCTAGTAAACGGTATTCTCTAGCTCCTTGTGATACACCTCACATATGCGTCCAAAGGTGATATGTGCGGCCATGCTCTTTCCAATACTGCAGCTTGGTGCATCTAGGTAGAAATCAATAGGCTCTGTTGTTGGCGCAAAGGTCCTCCCAGGTATCCAGACTTTGATCTTCCAGCGCTCCTCTTTCGGTACAGATGTAGAGAAATTCCCCGTGAAGCTTGGTAGTCCGATGTTCAGATACTTGGTGACTTACTTCAAGTGCTTTCCAAAAGGGGTGTCGTCATCCGGCTGAGTGAACTTGTTCCTGGGATCATCCATCTATAGAGTAGAAAGAGAGGAGAATTAGAAATGAGTAGAGAAGAGAAATCATGTGCCTCATTCTAATGGTCGCGTCCTACAGTCAGCATGTGCTCTGATACCATCTTGTAGCGACCAGACCTGAAACGGTCAAGTCTCTGTGCATCAGTGTCATCCCTAGATTGGTAATGCTCACACGCACAGTACTCGAGGAATTATAACAGAGTTTCAAGCATACACTTATTACATCGAGTCCTCATAAAGAGTATGATTACATAAATAAATCATGGCTGAAGGCCATCTAAACTAGATAACTGCGGAAGCTTCGAAGGTAAATGAGTCCATCAACTCCAATGTCATAGCTGAGTGCAAAACAACGACCTATCGCACCTTATTCGTCGTCTGAGTAGTCTACAACATAAGACGTTGCCGCCCGAAACGGGTCAGCACATGGAATATGCTGGCATAGTTACACTATAAAGCAATGATAATGCAAGAACTTTATCTACATGCAATATTTGGCTGATGGAGGCTGTAAGTTTCATGGTTTTGCATGAAGCTAGCTTTTCCCTACAACAAAGGAATAAACTTATTTAACTTCTCCAATGTTGCCCATTATTTGAGAAGGTAACCCCAACTCAAATCCCAATTAAAAGTATCATCATTAACCCAACATCATAATTAATTAAAGTAACATGATGAGATCACATCAATAGATTCAAGTACTAGATACTTAAGATGTCCATAACCGGGGACACGGCTAACCATGATTAGTTTATACACTCTGCAGAGGTTTGCGCACTTTTCCCCACAAGACTCGACCGCATACATGATCGGATGATCGAGACATAGCCTTTCTGAAGCATTAACTCTCTACTCCGGGTAGACAGTACCACCTACATCCCTCTACATCTGCTAGTCTACCTCATCAAGAGCTCACGCAACTTACTCAACTATGCCAGAGCCCATAATGGCTTGTGGCTGCACACGGAAGTTTCTAGCATGAATAATCTTATGATCCCTTTGAGCCTGGGTGGCATTCCATAGGATAATCATACGGATACTCCGGGATTTCCAAAATAGACAACACTGGGTACTCCAGGTGCCTCAACCAATCCACCCAGATGTGTATTTAAGTTGCCACCTTAATGTTATCCATGATTAAAATAACTCTCAAACTTCCATGTGTGAATCACGATCCAATACCCGTCTACGAGCATAGCTAAGCAATAATAAGCATAACATATATTCCCGTGGTGATCAAAAGGTATTAGGTTCCTACCTCAACACTACTACCAAAACCACATGTTCCCAATCCTACCAATGCAAGTATTTGTGGGGCAGAACTAATGCATAGTAAAAAACTGGGTATAAAAGAGTATGATCAAAGTGTAACTTGCCTTGCTGACGATCTACAAACTCTAGAGATTCGTAGTAACAAGCTTCGCACTTTGAGTAATCAAGTGTAGACAAACAACATCATACATAAGCAATCACTCAAGTGAAACTCGAGAGAAATCGAGAAAAGATCCAAATCAAACACGAAACAAGCAACCGGCTTAAACTAACAAGAGTCAAAGCCTAACAGCAATATTAACATCTGAATTAGATCTTAACAGTAGGTACATGCGATTAGCTATGTGTAGGACTTGAGAAGAGGTGTCTAGAGGGGGGGGGGTTATTAGACACTAAGTACCAAAGTTGCAGTTTTTAACCCTTTTAAAGTTTAAGTGGAGTTTAGGCACAAGTTTAACATTCACTATACATAACAAGCAAGCATGCAAAGAGTATATGAGCAGCGGAAAGTAAAGCATGCAACTTGCAAGAATGTAAAGGGAAGGGTTTTGGAGGATTCAAACGCAATTGGAGACACGAATGTTTTTGGCGTGGTTCCGATAGGTGGTGCTATCGTGCGTCCACGTTGATGGAGACTTCAACCCACAAAGGGTAATGGTTGCGCGAGTCCACGGAGGGCTCCACCCACGAAGGGTCCATGAAAAAGCAACCTTGTCTATCCCACCATGGCCGTCGCCCACGAAGGACTTGCCTCACTAGCGGTAGATCTTCACGAAGTAGGCGATCTCCTTGCCCTTACAAACTCCTTGGTTCAACTCCACAATCTTGTCGGAGGCTCCCAAGTGACACCTAGCCAATCTAGGAGACACCACTCTCCAAGAAGTAACAAATGGTGCGTTGATGATGAACTCCTTGCTCTTGTGCTTCAAATGATAGTCCCCCAACACTCAACTCTCTCTCATAGGTTTTGGATCTGGTGGAAAGAAGATTTGAGTGGAAAGCAACTTGGGGAAGGCTAGAGATCAAGATTCATATGGTAGGAATGGAATATCTTGGCCTCAACACATGAGTAGGTAGTTCTCTCTCAGAAATGGTAAGTTGGAAGTGTAGGTTTGTTCTGATGGCTCTCTCCATGAATGAAGAGGAGGTGGAGGGGTATATATAACCTCCACACAAAATCTAACCGTCACACACAACTTGCCAAACTCGGTGGGACCGAATTGATAAACTCGGTCGGACCGATTCAGCAGATTTAGTGACCGTTAGGATTTTCGGTGGGACCGATATGCAACTCGGTAGGACCGATATGGTTAGGGTTAGGGCATAACGTAATCTCGGTGAGACCGATTACGCAAACTCGGTGAGACCGATTTTGGTAATAAGCCTTCCAGAGAGTTGGTCAGGCAAACTCGGTTGGACCGATTACACAAACTCGGTGGGACCGATTTTGGTAATGAGTCAACCAGGAAGTTTGCATTGTAATCTCGGTAGTACCGATTGCTCAAATTCGGTGAGACCGATTTTGGTATTGGACATACACAGAGAGATTACAATCCCATCTCGGTGAGACCGAGATCCCTATCGGTGAGACCGATTTGCCTAGGGTTTGTGGCAGTGGCTCTGACATCAAAACTCGGTGGAGTCGGATAGAAAGAATCAGTGGGGCCGAGTTTGACTTTAGATTTAGGACATAAGTGTGGAAGTGGGAAAGTAGTTGAGGGTTTTGGAGCATATCACTAAGCACTGTGGAGCAAGGAACTCATTAAGAAACACCTCATCCCTCCTTGATAGTATTGGCTTTTCCTATAGACTCAATGTGATCTTGGATCACTAAAATGTAAAATGAAGAGTCTTGAGCTTGAAGCTTGAGCCAATCCTTTGTCCTTAGCATCTAGAAGAAGTTCCCACATCCTTTAGTCCATGCCACTCCATTGTTGAACTTATCTGAAACATACTAGATAAAAGTGTTAGTCCAACAAGAGATATGTTGACATTAATTACCAAAACCACCTAGGGAGCACTTGTGCTTTCAATCTCCCCCTTTTTGGTAATTGATGACAACATATATCAAAGCTTTAGATAAAGATATAAAGAATAGCAAGTAAAGCTTTGGAAGGACATGTAACAAGCATAGGCTCCCCCTACATGTATGCAATCATGTGAATATCGAATATAGAAGCATGTGAGAGCATAACCATGATAGAGCAGGCAATGTGTCACATGTATCTTGGCCATATGCATCAGAGCAAATAATATTAAAGAAAATACCTTCATGCCCATGAGTCCTTCTTGCAAATAGTATGTACATCAGCAAGAATTCCTCATACACATAATTGTGATGCATATGCTTACCTTGTAGTCTTGAGTTAGCTTAGGGTGGAATGAACCTATGAAAATAAGGTTAGATAACACAGATACATCTACTAGCCAGAGTAAACAAAAGAAACCACAAGAATACCAAGACTGGGATGACATGTAGAGAGTGAGTACTAAGTACCACATTGGATTAGACATGTCCCCAAGAGTAAAGATATGCAATGAATTTAAATGATTTCTTTCCCTTAGATGTCTTGCTCCCCTTGAATCTAGCATGGGATGCTGGGAGAAGATAGGGAACATAAAATCAGAGCTAAAAGATATAAATGAACAGAGCTAATGCAAATAAACACATATGAACATGTCTTTCCCCTCAAGAAGACATGTGGCATCTCTCCTCTTGAACACCAAGCATCTGGATCCTTTAGAAATACTTTCTACTTGAGTATTCTCTCCCCCTGGAGATCTCTCTCTCCCCCTGAGGATCTCTCTCCCCCTGCGGAGGTGATATACTCCTTCTCTAATGTGATCGCTCTTTAAATGATAAGCTTTGATGTGATCTCTCTCTCTTCCCCTTTGACATCAATTTCCAAGAAGGGTTTTATGGAATCTGTCGAATGGGTTTGGTCCTTGAGTCACAACAGAAAGCAATGATAAAATGTGATGCTTGTGGAGGACAAGATTCATTGAGTGGAGCGAGATCAGAAGAATCAAGGAATAAGTGGCAAACTGTTTTTCCTGTTGTGAAATCAGTGGCACCGAGTTGTATGCTTCGGTTGTACCGAAAGGATTCGGTTGGACCGAAGACAGCAAATCGGTGAAACCGAGTTCATCAACACTTGTCACCTCAGCTCACTAGACTAGTAAGATCTCACAAAGATTTGCAAGGAATTAACTGAAAGATATGCAAAGAATTGGATGCAGAAAGTGCAGAGCAAACAGAAAGAAATCTAGATGAAGTTTTTTTGAAAGGGGAAACAAATATGCATGAGACAAATGCAAAAACACAAAAAAGAACTCAAGAGAACTTCATCTAGAGATGGTCGGCGACAAGGTCACCTATGTTAGAGTATATTGACTTAGGAGTCAAGTGAGATCACTTGATCATAGGTCATACTCATCGTTTAAGCTCAAAATGGGGTTGCCATTTTTCGTTTAAGCATCTTGATGTATTCACATCTTGTCGAGTTGCTTTAACTCATGACTTGGAGTAAAGCTTCTCTAAGATGGAATAACATACCTTGGTTGGTGGTGTTGTCCATGTAGTTGAACTTGTGCGGGTTGCTCAAGGTTGATGTAGCTCATCAAGAATTTGGAGCACCACTTGGAATTTGAGTCCATCTACCTACATGGGTTAGTTCTTGCAAGGAAAAGCACTTGTGTATCCAACAATTACAAACATGAAACTCAGCATAGGATTTGTCAAAGGATATGTTTGAATGGTTTCGTGCTTCCTTGTCTTCAACCACCATAGTGTAGAAACTTGGTGATGTAGAGATTGCTCAAGATGTGAGTAGATTACAATCTCATGGAATTAGATTTATCCAAGTACCTACATGGGTTAGATAACATGCAAGATACAAATATATCCAAGACATAAGATCTTCATCATAAGAGAAATATCAAGGATTAGTCATAAGCTCATGTCTTGCATGTATCCAATGGAGTTTATACTCCAAGTTTGAAGCATCAATGATGTTCAATTCTCCTCTTAACCTGCA
Organism: Triticum dicoccoides; assembly: GCF_002162155.2. Taxonomy (NCBI): domain Eukaryota; kingdom Viridiplantae; phylum Streptophyta; class Magnoliopsida; order Poales; family Poaceae; genus Triticum; species Triticum dicoccoides. The sequence goes on along the minus strand of NC_041391.1, from coordinate 481,573,841 downwards.
AAACACTTTCTCATCAAGAGGTTTAGTGAATATATCCGCTAATTGCTTTTCGGTGCGAACATGCTTAAGATTAATGTCACCCTTAGCAACATGATCTCGAATGAAATGATGACGAACTTCAATATGCTTAGTTCGAGAATATTGTACGGGATTATGACCAATTTTGATAGCACTTCCATTATCACAAAGCAATGGAACATGTTTCACATATATCCCATAATCTTTAAGAGTTTGGGTCATCCAAAGTAATTGAGCACAACATGAACCAGCGGCAATGTATTCCGCTTCGGCGGTGGATAAGGATACCGAGTTTTGTTTCTTGGAGGACCAAGACACAAGATATCTACCAAGAAATTGACAAGTACCCGAAGTGGACTTTCTATCAACCTTGTCTCCGGCATAGTCCAAGTTGGAGTAGCCAACAAGATCGAAAGAGGCCCTCTTAGGATACCAAATGCCAAAATTTGGTGTATGGATTAAGTATCTCACTATCCTTTTCACGGCCTTAAGATGACATTCTTTAGGAGCAGCTTGATAACATGCACACATGCACACACTTAGCATGATATCGGGACGTGAAGCACATAGATATAACAATGAACCAATCATAGAGCGATAAACCTTTTGATCAACCGGTTCACCATCTTTGGTCAAGTCAAGATGTCCACTAGTAGGCATGGGTGTAGACATACCTTTGCATTCTTGCATATTGAACTTCTTGAATAAGTCCTTGGTGTACTTCGTTTGAGAAACAAAGGTACCTTCCTTAGTTTGCTTGATTTGCAAACCAAGAAAGAATTTGAGTTCACTCATCATAGACATCTCAAACTTCTCTGACATTAGCTTCCCAAAATTTTACCTAAAATGAGGGTTAGTTGAACCAAATATAATATCATCAACATAGATTTGGCACACAAATAGTTCTCCATTAACCCTTTTAGTAAAAAGAGTAGAATCAATTTTCCCAATTCAAAGCCTTTTTCAATAAGGAACTTGGTCAAGCATTTATACCACGCTCTAAGAGCTTGTTTAAGACCATAAAGAGATTTGTGAAGTTTGTAAACATGATTGGGTTTCTTAGGATTGACAAAGCCGGGAGGTTGCTTAACATAAACTTCCTCCTCTATTTCACCATTTAGAAAAGCACTTTTAATGTCCATTTGGTACAAGGTGATATCATGATGATTAGCATAGGCAAGTAAGATGCGAATGGACTCAAGTCTAGCAACGGGAGCATAAGTCTCACCATAGTCCATACCTTCGACTTGTGTGTAGCCTTGGGCGACGATACATGCTTTGTTGCGAACTACTTGTCCATCTTCATCTTGCTTGTTGCGAAACACCCATTTGGTACCGATGATGTTGTGGTTGTTGTCGGGCTTCTCAACCAATGTCCAAACTTGGTTCCTCTCAAAATTGTGTAGCTCTTCATGCATAGCATTTATCCAATCCGGATCTTCCAATGCTTCTTCGACCTTCATAGGTTCAATGCTAGAGATGAAAGAATAGTTTTCACAAAAGTTAGCTACACGAGTTTTAGAGTGAGTGATTCTCCCGGTTTGAATATCATTGTAGATTTTCTCGACGGGATGGTCTTTAGCAATTCTTTCTCGAACTCGTGAAAGCTTTTGCTTGTTTCTTGGTTGAACTTCTTCTTCATCTTGTTCTTCTTCTTGGCCTTATTCATTGTTGGTGTTGTCGTTCTCTTGTCATGGTGGAGAAGGAGGTTTTTGACGTTCATCTTGATGCACTTCCTCGTTTTCTTCATCTTGGAGCGTCCCACTTGTGGATACTCCCGTATCAACTCTTGGTTCACCTTGTCGTGAAGTAGAAGCTTCCACTTGGACGGACGAGGTACTCTCCTTCACCTTCGTTGGATGAACCTTGCCAATAGACAAGTCTTGGATTGCTTCCGCAGGATCTATGTCTCCTACATCAATTGGCAATTGCTCTACTTGCGAGCCGTTAGATTCATCAAACTTCACATCTACCGTCTCTTCAACCTTTCGGGTGAAATTGTTGTAGACACGGTATGTGTGAGAGTTTGAGCCATAACCTAGCAGGAAACCTTCATGAGACTTAGGAGCAAATTTAGAACGACGATGCTTATCAAGAATGTAGCACTTTGAGCCAAATACTCAAAAGTATCCGACTTGGGCTTTGTTACCGGTGAATAGCTCGTATGCCGTCTTGCCGAGTTACTTGTGAAGATACAAGCGATTTGTTGCATGACAAGCTGTCTCAACTGCTTCTTCCCAAAAGTGCTTCGGTGTCTTGTACTCATCAAGCATCGTTTCGACATTTCGATGAGCGTCCGGTTCTTCCTCTCAACAACTCCATTTTGTTGAGGTGTGTACATAGCCGAGAACTCATGTGAAATCCTTTCTTTGTCAAGAAAGGTGTCCACATTTGCGATCTTGAACTCCATTCCGTTGTCACTGCGAACCTTCTTGATCTTCACTTCAAATTGATTTTGGGCCTTCCTAGCGAAGTTTTTGAAGATCTTTTGGACCTGCGATTTATCATCGAGAAAGAACACCCACATAAATCTTGAAAAATCATCAACTATAACTAGACCAAAAGAATTTCCACCGAGACTCTTGTAAGAGTTGGGACCGAAAAGATCCATGTGAAGTAGCTCGAGTGGCCTCCTTGTGGTCATGATGTTCTTCACGGGATGCCTTCCTCCAACATGTTTACCTGCTTGACAAGCACTGCAAAGTCTATCCTTATCAAATATGACATCGTTAACTCCAAGGATATGATTTCCTTTAATAAGCTTGTCAAGGTTTCGCATACCAACATGACCTAATCGTCTATGCCACAACCAACCTTTTGAGGATTTAGCAATGAAGCAAGTTTTAGGTTGAGCCTTTTTAGTGAAATCAACAATGTATAGATCACCTCTACGCACATCGGTAAAGACCATTTTATGATTGTCTCGACGAAACACTTGTCAATCTACTTCAGTAAATAAGACATTGAGACCAAAATCAGCAAGTCTAGATACTGAAAGTAAGTTGTATCCAAGAAATTCAACGAGCATGACATTTTGTATGGAGCTATCATGTGATATGGCCACCTTACCGAGGCCAACCACCTTACCCTTTGATTTTTCACCGAAGGTGACATACTTTCGAGGACTATCATTTTTAGCAAGCTCATGAAACATGTCTTTATCTCCGATCATCTGATCGGTACATCCACTATCAAGAACTCATTCCTTTCCTCCTGACATATATCCCCGAAGATTTGCCATAAGACCAAAATGTCTCATTGCATCATCAAGATCGAAGTCACTATCATCATCCTCATCATAGTATCCATGTTCAACATCGTCATGTGGTGGATCAAATCCTAGAGAGGGTGAGTCGTTAGAGTGAGTTTGACAATGATCTTGCTTATGAATTTTTATAGCTTCGGAAATAATATCACTAATAATTCCAACATCTCCTTTGGCACGCATAAGGTTTGTAAGTTCAAATAGACGATCACCAAACATAGGATCACTAGTATTCATCTTACTCAAAGCAATAGACTTATGGAGAATTTCATCAAGATTTTTCAAGGAATAATTTGGAAAGCGTTCCTCAAGAAATTTCCATATAGTGTAGGCACACTCAAGAGTAGGCAAATTTATAATCAAGTTTCTAGGCAAGCTTCTAGTGATAAGATTAACAGTTCTAAGATTCCTAATCATGTCAATAGACTCATCAAGGGTGGGATGCATAGGATCAACATGAGGTGCACAAGGGCTAGCAATGTACTTGTTCAAATGATATTGATTGAAAATTACAAGCATCTCATTTTTCCACTCATGAAAATACTCTCCATCAAGAATAGGCACTCTATGTCTAAGACTCCCCAAAGTAGACTCATCCATCTTCCTCCAATGGTGATTAAACCAAGGCAATGGAGACCAAAGCTCTGATACCACTTGTAGGACCTTGAGAAGAGGTGTCTAGAGGGGGGTGATTAGACACTAAGTACCAAAGTTGAAGTTTTTAACCCTTTTAAAGTTTAACTAGAATTTAGGCACAAGTTTAACATTCACAATACATAACAAGCAAGCACGCAAAGAGTATATGAGCAGCGGAAAGTAAAGCATGCAACTTGCAAGAATGTAAAGGGAAGGATTTTGGAGGATTCAAACGCAATTGGAGAAACGAATGTTTTTGGCGTGGTTCCGATAGGTGGTGCTATCGTACATCCACGTTGATGGAGACTTCAACCCACGAAGGGTAACGGTTGCGCGAGTCCACGGAGGGCTCCACCCACGAAGGGTCCATGAAGAAGCAACCTTGTCTATCCCACCATGGCCGTCGCCCACGAAGGACTTGCCTCACTAGCGGTAGATCTTCACGAATTAGGCGATCTCCTTGCCCTTACAAACTCCTTGGTTCAACTCCACAATCTTGTCGGAGGCTCCCAAGTGACACCTAGCTAATCTAGGAGACACCACTCTCCAAGAAGTAACAAATGGTGCGTTGATGATGAACTCATTGCTCTTATGCTTCAAATGATAGTCTCCCAAACACTCAACTCTCTCTCATAGGTTTTGGATCTGGTGGAAAGAAGATTTGAGTGGAAAGCAACTTGGGGAAAGCTAGAGATCAAGATTCATATGGTAGGAATGGAATATCTTGGCCTCAACACATGAGTAGGCAGTTCTCTCTCAGAAATGGTAAGTTGGAAGTGTAGGTTTGTTCTAATGGCTCTCTCCACGAATGAAGAGGAGGTGGAGGGGTATATATAGCCTCCTCACAAAATCTAACCGTTACACACAACTTGCCAAACTCGATGGGACCGAATTGATAAACTCGGTCGGACCAATTCAGCAGATTTAGTGACCGTTAGGATTTTCGGTGGGACCAATATGCAACTCGGTAGGACCGATATGGTTAGGGTTAGGGCATAACGTAATCTCGGTGAGACCGATTACGCAAACTCGGTGAGACCGATTTTGGTAATAAGCCTTCCAGAGAGTTGGTCAGGCAAACTCGGTTGGACCGATTACACAAACTCGATGGGACCGATTTTGGTAATGAGTCAACCAGGAAGTTTGCATTGTAATCTCGGTAGTACCGATTACTCAAACTCGGTGAGACCGATTTTGGTAATGGATATACACAGAGAGATTACAATCCCATCTCGGTGAGACCGAGATCCCTATCGGTGAGACTGATTTGCCTAGTGTTTGTGGCAGTGGCTATGACATCAAAACTCGGTGGCGCTGGATAGAAAGAATCAGTGGGGCCGAGTTTGACTTTAGGTTTCGGACATAAGTGTGGAAGTGGGAAAGTAGTTGAGGGTTTTGGAGCATATCACTAAGCACTATGGAGCAAGGAACTCATTAAGCAACACCTCATCCCTCCTTGATAGTATTGCTTTTCCTATAGACTCAATGTGATCTTGGATCACTAAAATGTAAAATGAAGAGTCTTGAGATTGAAGCTTGAGCCAATGCTTTGTCCTTAACATCTAGAGGAGTTCCCACATCCTTTAGTCCATGCCACTCCATTGTTGAACTTATCTGAAACATACTAGATAAAAGTGTTAGTCCAACAATAGATATGTTGACATTAATTACCAAAACCACCTAGGGAGCACTTGTGCTTTCACTACGATTCGTAAAAAGATTCAACTCAAACGGGGCAACGAAACTCAAAATACGAACGAAACAAGATCGTTTACTAATCTGGACTAAAGTCAAATTTTACAGTACAAAAATCATGTTCAAGTTGATTAACTAGAAAGAGGGCTTCGAGACGAAGATTTTGCCGCTGGTCTCATTTAATTTGGATAAACGAGTAAAATGTTATACTAATTTGAAGATCAGGGGCTGAATCACGATAAAAATAATCGCGGATAAGTCCCAGGCCGAAAATAAAATAAAAAAGAAAAGACTAATGAATGAACGTTCGCTGTCTGAACCTAACCGGCGAATAATGTTCTTTAAAACGAACGAACGGACGGACGTCCGCTAAATAAAGTAAACTGATGAAAACTGATCTAAAACAAAAACCATAAAACCCTATAAAAACCGGGGTTAACCAAAGAAAAACCGACCGCTCAAAAAATGGGGTCAACGGCGGCGGCTCTGGCGAGATCCGCGGTGGTCGACGGCGCGGGGCACGGCGTGGGTGGTGCAGTGGCAGCGGCGGCAGCAAGCGAGGGCGGCGGCAGCGGCGGCTTCGGTGGAAGTGGAGGCGGCGGTGGACGAGGCGGTGGCGGTGGCCTTGGGCGGCCTTTAAAGGGGCCGGGGGGGCCTTGCTTGCCGGAGGGGCGACGGCGACGCGTGTCCAAGCCAGACACGGCAGCGGCGATGTGGCGAACCCGGGAAATCTCGTCCCAAGTCGGCGAGGGAGGGCAGCGCGGCACTGGGCTTCTGCCTGCTCGGCTGGGCTGTTGGCCCAGTCGGGCGACGGGATTTTTATAAAATAATTTTCGCCCGAAAAGAAAAATCCTAATAAAATATAAAAAAAACTAAAAATGCCAAAAACAATTTTTGTCGTCTAAATAGAATATTTAGAACAAAGTGACATTTTTCTGGCCTAAAAATGCAATTTTGAAAAATGCATATTTTTCTAATTCAAATAAAATAGCAAATAAATACCAGAAAAATCATAATTTGATTTTAAAATTCTTTCTCCAATATTTCTTTCAATTTGAAGAAGTCATGCTATCTTCTCTCATTTATTTTTAATATTGGAAATATTTGGAGATAAAAATAATAAAATCAAATTGATCCTTTTCTTCAAATTTGAAACAAAATTCAAATATGAATTTTGTGAAACCTCCAACTCTCTCCTTGGGTCCTTGAGTTGCTTAAGATTTCTAGGATCTCAACCAAAATGCACGAGTAAAATATGATATGCATATGATGATCTATGTATAACATCCAAATTGAAAATTGGGATGTTACATGTTATTACACGTTATGTCACAATACTTATGCCTTTTCTCTCTTATTTTACAAGGTTTACATGAACAGGGAGAATGCCGGTAGCTGGAACTCTGGGCTGGAAAAGGAGCAAATATTACAGACCTATTCTGCACAACTCCAAAAGTCCTAAAACTCCACGAAAGTTGGTTTTGGAATATATTAAAAATATTAGGCGAAGAAAGCACCAGAGGGGGGCCACCCAGCAGCCATGAGGGTGGAGGACGCGCCCTACCCCCGTGGGCGCGCTCCCCTGCCTCGTGGGCCACCAGGCAGGCCTCCGATGCCCATCTTCTGCTATATGGTGTCTTTTTCCCTGAAAAAATCATAAGGAAGCTTTCGGGATGAAGCGCCGCCGTCTCGAGGCGAAACCTTGGCGGAACCAATCTAGGGCTCCGGTGGAGCTATTCTGTCGGGGAAACATCCCTCTAGGAGGGGGAAATCATCGCCATCGTCATCACCATCGATCCTCTCATCGAGAGGGGGTCAATCTCAATCAACATGTTCACCAACACCATCTCCTCTCAAACCCTAGTTCATCTCTTGTATCCGATCTGTGTCTCAAAACCTTAGATTGGTACCTGTGGGTTGCTAGTAGTGTTGATTACTCCTTGTAGCTGATGCTAGTTGGTTTATTTGGTGGAAGATCGTATGTTCAGATCCTTTATGCATATTAATACCCTCTGATTATGAACATGAATATGATTTGTGAGTAGTTACATTTGTTCATGAGGACATGGGAGAAGTCTTGTTATAAGTAGTCATGTGAATTTGGCATTCGTTCGATATTTTGATGAGATGTATGTTGTCTCTCCTCTAGTGGTGTTATGTGAACGTCGACTACATGACACTTCACCATTGTTTGGGCCAAGGGGAAGGCATTCGAAAGTAATAAGTAGATGATGGGTTGCTAGAGTGACAGAAGCTTAAACCCTAGTTTATGCGTTGCTTTGTAAGGGGCTGATTTGGATCCATATGTTTCATGCTATGGTTAGGTTTACCTTACTTCCTCTTTCGTAGTTGCGGATGCTTGCTAGAGGGGTTAATCATAAGTCGGATGCTTGTCCAAGGAAGGGCAGTACCCAAGCACCAGTCCACCCACATATCAAATTATCAAAGTAACGAACGCAAATCATATGGGCATGATGAAAACTTGCTTGATGATAATTCCCATGTGTCCTCGGGAGCGCTTTGCTTTATATAAGAGTTTGTCCAGGCTTGTCCTTTGCTACAAAAAGTATTGGGGCGCCTTGGTGCACTTTAATTACTTTGTTACTTGTTACTCGTTACAAATTATCTTATCGCAAAACTATCTGTTACCGATAATTTCAGTGCTTGCAGAGAATACCTTACTGAAAACCGCTTGTCATTTCCTGCTGCTCCTCGTTGGGTTCGACACTCTTACTTATCGAAAGGACTACGATAGATCCCCTATACCTGTGGGTCATTAATGGCGTACAAGGATCGCAAATCCTTGATCACGAGGTGGAAGAGATCAGCGGCGAGGCCTTTGAAGAGATCGACGGCGGATGAACCAAGGGCGTTGGGGATGGACCACTTAACATGTGACATAGCCCGCGTCAAAGGTTTCACTGTCAACAAGCTTGATGTCGTAGCCGGCTCCTATGAGATACAGAAATACGCGAGCCCGCTGACTTGAATCCTTGGCACACAATTAACTCAATGTCTCTGCCAGCTTCCACGACAAAGTGCTCCCCCTAGATCGATAGGTCGGAACATACTGCGGCCACCTCACCATCTTCCAGCGGAGAGTCCACGATAGACGTCTTTCTGCCATACGCTCCTTGGGATATGTGCTCGGGCTTAGGCAATGACTCTCTTGAGTAGGGGATCAGGATGGGGATCTAGGGGGAAGGGACACCACATGCGTCATCTAAGGAACTCAGGGTGGCGAGGGTATAGAGATTAGTGGGTAGGTTGAACTTATCTAGATAGGAGGCATAGGCACACCAAAAGAGGTTGGTGGTGGAGGGTGGCGGCATAGCGAGCTAGGGCACGAGCGGGGGAGGAAGGGGAGGGGGAGTTGGTGTGTGTGGACTGTGGAGGGCGGTTTGGTGGTGTTTGAAGAGATGTCGTGGCTAATGAACATTTTGGTAATGGTGGATGGTGATTGTTGTGGACGACGGAGGGCGATGGTTGAAATGCCGTGGCTACTAAAATTTTACTATAATGTTGGTGGTGGAGGAGTGATGGCGATGGTTGAAATACCGCGGCTACTAAAATTTGGGTAAAGGAATTGAAGCTGGGCGGGATCAACAAAGATCGCACACGGCCAAAAGCCACAGAGCCATGAATTTTTGCATCGCTCAAAGTGGGTAGCTTTTTTTAGATTTCTAACTAGCTGGCTCATCGCACATCATTCATCCTAATTTTCGGACGCACACATCAAATTCATCCAAAAATTCCACACACCCAAGAACATTTGGCTAATTTTCACCACAAAATGCCTAATTTTGCAGCGGAAAAGTTGACACTAGTTCATCTGCTCACTAATTTACAAACAGTTCGCAGACTTACATCTAGATGAACCACACAAAATATTCACTACGCCATGGATGCATACAAACGCCGTGCAGCCACCATCGTCGTTACTTTCCTCGGCTCAGAAGGATTTTTTAGAGGAGCTCACCAAGTCGATGATCTCCGCTGATTTCGTGGTGGTGATCAGCGGGGCTATGATGCTTCTCCATCGTATCTACTTTTCCAAACTCTTTTGCCCTTGTTTTGGACTCTAATTTGCATGATTTGAATGGAACTAACCTGGACTAATGATGTTTTCAGCAGAATTGCCTTGGTGTTATTTTTGTGCAGAAATAAAAGTTCTCGGAATGACCTGAAAATTTACGGAGAATATTTTTGGAATATATATAAAATACTGGCGAAAGATTCAACCATAGGGGGTCCACTAGGAGACCACAAGGGTGGGGTCGCCCTACCCCCTGGGTGCGCCCCTGGCTTGTGGGTCCCCTGGACCTCCTCCGACCCTAACTCCAATTCTATATATTCACATATGCGGAGAAAAAAATCAAAGAGAATGATTCATCGCGTTTTATGACACGGAGCCGCCGGCGCCACCTGTTTTTCATCGGGAGGGCTGATCTGGAGTCTGTTCGGGGCTCCGAAGAGGGGGATCCATCGTCATCATCATCACCAACCTTCCTCCATCACCAATTTCATGATGCTCACCGCCGTGTGTGAGTAATTCCATCATAGCTTGCTGGATGGTGATGGGTTGGATGAGATTTATCATGTAATCGAGTTAGTTTTGTTAGGGTTTGGTCCCTAGTATCCACTATATTCTGAGATTAATGTTGCTATGACTTTGCTATGCTTAATTCTTGTCACTAGGGCCTGAGTGCCATGATTTCAGATCTGAACCTATTATGTTTTCATGAATATATTTGTGTTCTTCATAAGATCTTACAAGTTGTAGACACCTATTACGAGTTATGATTCGCATACCCCAAGGTGACAATAATTGGGATTCTTTTTGATGATTACCATATTTTGAGACGTTCATGTATTCACTAACTGCTAATGCTTTGTTCTGGTTCACTATTAAAAGGAGGCCTTAATATCCCTTAGTTTCCGCTAGGACCCCGCTGCCACAGGAGGGTAGGACAAAAGATGTCATGCAAGTTGTTTTCTATAAGCACATATGACTATATACGGAATACATGCCTACATTATATTGATGAATTGGAGCTAGTTCTGTGTCACCCTAGGTTATAACTGTTGCATAATGAATGCAATCTGACATAATTATCCATACTTGATCCATTGCCTACGAGCTTTCCACATATTGATCTTTGCTAAGTTACTTTGCCGTTGCCACTGTTAGAATTGCTACAAAACTGCTACTGTTACTTTTGCCACAGTTACCGTTACTTCCATACTACTTTGCTACTAAACACTTGTCTGCAGATTTTAAGTCTTTCAGGTGTGGTTGAATTGACAACTCGGCTGCTAATACTTGAGAATATTCTTTGGCTCCCCTTTTGTTGAATCAATAAATTTGGGTTGAATACTCTACCCTCGAAAACTGTTGTGATCCCCTATACTTGTGGGTTATCAAGATCTTTTTCTGGTACCGTTGCTGGGGAGCATATCTCTATTCTTTGAGTCACTTGGGATTTATATCTGTTGATCACTACGAGGATTCTGAAAGAAAACAAAACCAAGATCTATCCCTCTACTACGAGGGGAGGTATGCCATCTAGCTCTGCACTTGATTCACCTTCTGTTTTGAGTAAACTTGTGACACCTACACCTGCTATTGATTCTGATATGTCGCATTGTTATTGATGATGCCACTTCTGCTATGCATGATGCTTATGATGATACTACTTCTTTGCTCGATAATACTGTGCCACTAGGTGAATTTCTTGATGAACAGCTTGCTAGGGTTAGAGAGAATGAAATTACTGAAAATGATGAAATTATTGAAACTGAAGATTACGATTCTCCCCTAGATATGAATTGCCTAAGGTACCCGAGGGTTATATTATGGAAGAAGAAACTGCTAGAGACTTTTTTTCTTGCAATGATAGAGATGATATTAAGAAACTATTAGCTAAGTTGAAAGAAAAACCCTGAATGCTAGAATGCAATATGACCCTAAGTTTGCTACTTCACCTATCTTTGTTACTGATAAGGATTATGAATTCTCTGTCAATCCTAAGTTAATTACTTTGGTTGAATCTGATCCTTTCCTGGTTATGAATCTAAAACTGTTGTGCCACATCTTACTAAATTAAATGATATAGCCACCCTATTTTCTCATGGGAAATTTTTTCTCTATTACTATATTCTTAAGTTGTTTCCTTTCTCATTAAAGGGTGATGCTAAGATATGGTTTAATTCCCTTTATCCTGGTTGTGTGCGTAGTCCCCAGGGTATGATATATTACTTCTCCGAAAATTATTTTCATCCTCATAAGAAACAAGCTGCTTTACAAGAAATATTTAACTTTGTGCAAAGTGAAGAAAAGAGTCTCCCACAAGCTTGGGGGTTCTCCAATTACTTAATGCTTTGCCTGATCATCCTCTCAAGAAAAATGAAATACTTGATATCTTTTATAATGGACTAACCGATGCTTCTAGGGACCACCTAGATAGTTGTGCTGGTTGTGTTTCCAGGGAACGAACTATTGAGCAAGCTGAAAAATATTGAATAATATATTGAGCAATGATAATGATTGGACTCTTCCCGAGCCACCTCCTATGCCAACTCCGAAGAAAAGAGGTATTCTATTTCTCAGTCCTGAAGATATGCAAGAGGCAAAGAAATCTATGAAAGAAAAATGTATTAAAGCTGAAGATGTTAAGAATTTACCGCCTATTGAAGAAATACATGGACTTAATATTCTAACACAAGTAGTAGAGATAAATTATGTCTATATATTTGATGAAGGTGATATTCCTTATAGTAAGTCTGCTAGTCAATGCTTGGATGAATTTGATAACTTTGTCATTAAACAAGAAAACTTCAATGCTTATGTTGTTACTAGACAATTGAAATGTAATGCTTATATGCTTGAACGTTTGGGTGATTATATGTGTAAAAATGTTAATGATCTTTAACTTATTATTAAACATGCTTCTATGGTAAAAACTCAAGTAGAACAAGTACTTAAGGCATAGGATGATTTGCTCGATGAGATGAATAGTAAGAACATTGATCATGCTGTTAGAGTTATGACTAGAGGTGGTAAAATGACTCAGGAACCTTTTTATCCCGAGGGCCATCATAAGAGAACTGACCAAGTGCTACATATTGAGCTTGCGTTGGTTTTCCTTGAAGAGGAAAGAGTGATGCAGCAAAGTAGTGTAAGTATTTCCCTCAGTTTTTGAGAACCAAGGTATCAATCCAGTAGGAGGCTCCTCAAAAGTCCCACACACCTACACAAACAAACAAGAACATCGCAACCAATGGAATAAAGGGGTTGTCAATCCCTTCACAACCACTTGCAAAAGTGAGATCTGATAGAGTAATATGATAAGATAAATATTTTTGGTATTTTTATGATATAGATTGGAAAAGTAAAGATGCAAATAAAAGTAGATGGTAAACTTATATGATAAAAGATAGACCCGGGGGCCATAGATTTCACTAGTGGCTTCTCTCAAGATAGCATAAGTATTATGGTGGGTGAACAAATTACTGTCGAGCAATTGATAGAAAAGTGCATAGTTATGAGATTATCTAGGCATGATCATGTATATAGGCATCACGTCCGTGACAAGTACACCGACTCCTGCCTGCATCTACTACTATTACTCCACACATCGACCGACTCATGCCTGCTTCTAGAGTATTAAGTTCATAAAGAACAGAGTAACACATTAAGGAAGATGACATGATGTAGAGGGATAAACTCATGCAATATGATATAAACCCCATATTTTTATCCTCGATGGCAACAATACAATACGTGCCTTGCTGTCCCTGCTGTCACTGGGAAAGGACACCGCAAGATTGAACCCAAAGCTAAGAACTTGTCCCATTGCAAGAAAGATCAATCTAGTAGGCCAAACCAAACTGATAATTCGAAGAGACTTGCAAAGATAACTTAATCATACATAAAATAATTCAGAGGAGATTAAAATATTTCTCATAGATAAACTTGATCATAAACCCACAATTCATTGAATCTTGACAAACACACTGCAAAAAGAGTTACCACTACAAAAAAATACACTTCCGTGATGATACGTGTTTATCACAGTAGGTCGCGTTTTTTGTCATGCATGTACATCCATGACAAATTTATGATAGAATCAAGATAGTCATACATGTGCTGTCGTAGAAGTGTTCCATGACATTACCAAAATTATCATCACGGAAGTGTCCACTTCCATGACGATAAATCGCGCGTCACAGAACTGCTTTCGTCAAGGGTGACCGACACGTGGCATCCACCGTAACGGAACGTCGTTAAGCTATCGGGTCGGGTTTTGGATCCAATAACCCATTAACAGCCCCGACCAATGGGGATTTTCCACGTATAAAATTATCATTGGCTGGAGGAAACATGTGTCGGCTCACCATTGGGACAGATGTCATCCACTCATTGGACAGAAGGCGCCTATGATACGTCGACACGTGGCACAACCCAATAGAGGCCCATTCCTGTGAAAAGGCCGGCCCGTTTGACTTGGTCAAAAGGTGGCGGGCCGGCCCATGGAAAGCCTGTTAACGGCCTGTTCGCATATAGCCCATTTACAACCCGCTAACCCAAGGCCCGTTATGCCCTATCCGAATTAGGCCCAGTAACTCTTGGCCTATTAACGGCCCGTCGTGAAACTGGCCCGCAATGAAGAGTGTATCACTTTACACCCACTAACGGCCTGTGGTGAAACTGGCCCGCAATGAATAGTGTATCACTTTACACCCACTAACGGCCCGTGGTGAAACTGGCCCATAATGAACAGTGTATCACTTTATACCCATTAAGGGCCCATTATTCAGTTGGGCCGTTTCCAGCAAATGTTATCTTTCGGCCTTCTCAGAGCCCATTTATTCTTGGGCTCATTTCCAGCATTCGTTTACTTACGGCCCGTTACTATCATTTTCTGCTTGTGGGCCAAATTCAGCCTGTGGTTACATCGGCTAGTTTGTGGTCCATTAATACGTTGGGCCGTTTTCATAGCGTCATCAAATACAACCTATTAACGATGGCCCGTTATGGTCATACGGCCCGTATAAGGCCCATTGATGATATGGCCCGTAGAAGGCCCATTGTTTCTATGGCCCGTAGAAGGCCCATTGTTTCTACGGCCCATAGAAGGCCCATTGTTTCTACGGCCCGTAGAAAGCCCATTGTTTCTATGGCCCGTAGAAGGCCTACTGTTTCTATGGCCCATAGAAGGCCCACTGTTTCTACGGCCCGTAGGAGGCCCAGTGTCACTAAAGTAAATATTAGCCCATGGTTATTGTGGCCTAGTTTTAAAAAGAACTACACTGACTACAAGCAAACAAATAAACAAGACAACAAGGAAATAAATAAGCAAGCAACTTATGCTAGCGTATCACGGCTGTTACACATATTACATCCACTGGGCATCAAAGTTCACCACTAGTGCAAATATAGGGATCAAAGCAGCATATCATATACACTGGTTGTCAAAGTTGGCGACCAGCACAAATAAACGCCGCAGCAAAACAAATCCAGAACTGAGACCACTTCAGAAGATCTCAAGAAACAATATCTTGGGTACCCATAATGCTAGCAAGATGCTTAGCAAGCTTATTAACTTTCTCTTGTTTGGCGCTTAAATCCTCCAGCGCTTGCTGTTGCACCAGAAAATATGCATCTGAATTCTGCAGGGACTTCCTCAGTCCATCAGCTTCCTGTCGCAGCACATCTAATTGATGTCTTTCAACTTGAAGTTGAGACTCAAGAAGATGAACTGATTCAGGCAGCGAGTTTGAAGAGCTTGTGCCAGCAGTAGTGGCCAGTAACTCGAACACTACATCAAGACAGGACTTTTGGGTTCCCTCACTGTCGTCAAGATAGTTTTTATCAGCTTTCTTGGAGACCAATAGGGATGTCTCACTATCTTGAACCTTATCTGCATTACTTCCTTTACCATTGGATAACGCGGTACTGTTCTCCAATATTTTGTCTGCATTCTAAAAGAGAAACAAGCAGACACATCACATGTTTACCATGTTGTATATGAAACTCATTTTGGTAAATGAGTTCAGTAGTAAAGTGGACAGGATAACAGCATGAAACAAACATATATCTATGTGCCATGGTCACTTTATGGTCTATATCATTCTAGTTTTTGTTGCCAAATCAAGATAGAGACACAGTTCAAATAATATTTGTTCAAGACAAAGCGGAATAGACAGAATATAAGTGTGGGTAACTATAGAGCAATAACAACACTTGTAATGTGCATGACATGAGAACATAACTGTTTATTCAATTGAAACTGAAATCAACATAGAGCAGGTTACAACAGCAAACCAGTTAAAGAAACAGGTTTAAAACATACCTGTTGCGCCATTGGAGTTTCAATTCCATCCTTCAAATTTGAAAATAGTTGGTATGAGTAAATACAATAATGCAAGAGCAAAGGAGTATGAACCATAGCTACATAACCTGACCTGAGAACAAATCTTCTTCTCCTTTAAGCGTTGAGTTGGGATTCGGAGTGGTGGTCCTCGTGCTTTGGGCACTATAGTTCCCTTACTAACCACTCGTGTTTGGGTGCTCTGTGGTGGAGACGGTGTTGTATCAACTGGAGCTGGGTTACTATCTGCCGGGGTTGGGGTTAAAAGGGGTGTAGCTGGTTCTCTGTCCAACTGGGTAGGGGTACAATCTGCGAGAGTCTGGGTTATGTGTGGTGGATCTGGTCCTTGGGCAAGTACAACCGTGGTTCTATCTGCATCAACTGGTAGCACTATCTTTTCTTAAGACCGTGTTGTTACTCCCTTAGATACTTCCATCACACTCTCCAATTCAAATGGCTGATAAACAAGAAAAGTAATTGAAAGTATAGACATTGTATGATAGACATGTGCAATGGATAGTGGGGAATAAAAGAGGGCATGAAATAATTCATATTTATGTTGTCTAACCAAACAGGATAGCATCACACAATTTCACATATATGATGGCTAACTAAACATGATAGCATGACACAATTTCACATTATGATGGCTAACTAAAAAAGATGGAAAGACATAGTTCAAAATATGAGACTATGTAAACAGGATGACATGACATAACTATATAATGTGTTTATTAAATAGCTTGGCATGCCATAATTCACATACATTCATGGATAGAATGCCATAATTCTAAATATGATGACTGTAAACACTAAACAGGATGAGATGATATAACTATATGATGTCTTTATTAAATGGGTTGCCATGCCATAATTCAGATAGATGATGTGTATGTACTATGTAAACATTATGGCATGATATAATTCAAATATATGATTTATATAGTAAGCAAGTAAGCAGATGGCAATCTATATATGATGTAAAAACTAAGCAATGCAAGACAACATGCATGACATGGGTAATATAACCCTGCCAAGTTTGTGCATAGACCTCAGGGGGAAATAGGACAGGTCGTCAGTCTCTGAATCCTCCTCTTAGCAGCTCTCTGTAGCCAGCAAGATGTCTGCTTCAGCAAGTAGCATTGTCTGCTCTGAATACCTTGTTTTCACTCCAGATACTTCCATCACCACTTCAAATGGCTGATGCACAGGAAGAGTAGTTGAATATACAAACGTTGTCGACAAATGGAACACGTAATACAAAAAATGATAGCATGATATAATTCACATACATGATGATTGGCTAAGTAGCATGGCATTGCATAATTCACATATATAATGCCTTTGCAACAAGATAGCATTGTATAATTCACATATATAATGTCTTGCAACAAGATGGCAATGCATAATTCACATATATGGTAATTAGAGACTGAACAGGTGGCATTCACACAAAGCATGTCTAAACTAATCAAATGGCATAGCAATGCAAGACACCATACGCACGATATGAGCAACATAACCCTGCCAAGTCAGAGAATACACCTCGGGGGGGGGGGGGAATAGGACTGGTCATCTGTCTCTGAATCCTCCTCTGAGGAGCTATCCGTAACCAGCGAGATTATGCGCTTCGTCAGATAGCATAGTCTGCTCAGAAGACCTTGTTTTCACTCCAGAATTTGCCATCACTGTGTCAAATGGTTGATGCACACGAAGAGCAGTTGAATGTACTAACATTGTTGACGAATGTAATATGTAACAGAAAAAAAAGATGGCCTGATATAATTTACATATAAGATGACTTGCTAAGCAGGATGGCATTGCAAAATTCACATATATGATGCCTGGCTAAACAAGGTGGCGTTGCATAACTCACATAAACGATAAATAAACTAAATAGATGGTATTCGCACAAAGGATGTCTAAACTAAGCAGATGACATATTTGATGTATAAAGTAAGCAATGCAAGACACCATATGCATGATATAACCAACATCAGCATGCCAAGTTAGAGCGAAGACCTCAGGGGGTAAATAGGAGTTATCTTCTCCATCTGAATCCCCCTCGGAACAGATATCTTCCTCTCGATTACAATTCGAAATGCGTGGAGGGGGGCTGCCTTTGCGCCTACCATGGAGCGACGTCTGCATGAAATTATATTGCCACGCAAGGTTCGTCTCTTTTGCTCTACATGTTCAGTTCCATTGTTTACAATAACTGTCATGCATAGGAATAAAACATTGTGAGATTATGTAAGGAGTGCATGCAGAAATCCAGAGTGATGGTAGCAACCTGTGGATAGACCCAAAACCAATAATAGTAGGCAGATAATGGCTTCAGTTAATAAATATAGATAATGGCTTCTTTACTGTTTGTTTCCCACCCAACATGAAACTCATAGTAGACACCGGAGATTAACCAGATAGTAGATAGATACTATTGATAGCGGCCCCGATATATACCCCCACAACCATTTAAAAACTCAAGTTTGACCATTAGTTTGGAGCTGACTCAGAGTCTAATCGGTGAACAGGACGATAAAGTAGGATGTACTATTAAGCGATGCATAACCTAAGCAGACACGAAAGAGTGCGACCTCTCTTGCGGACCCGTGTAGTCCTCGAGGTCATCTGCTCGGTTGATGATGGTAATGCAGTTTTCATGGCTGCCAGCGGCGGGGAAGAAGATCTGAGGTGGCGAAAGACAGTCTGGAGGCCGGATCCCTGCTCTGCTGGACCCTTCTGTCGTTGGAGCAGCTGAGCTGGGGTGGACAATGACGCAGTAGGACCGGGACAAACCACGCAAGGTTTTCTTTGACAACTATCTGTAAGAGAAGTAATTCTGTAAGGGCTCGTTTGAATTTGAGGATTCCAACAATGGAGGGATAGGAAATAGACAGGAATAGGATAGGAATGCACGTGCAAAACAGAGAATTTAAAAACACAGGATTTCTGCCAATCTGGGTGTTTGATTCACAACAATTGGAAGATCACATGATGCAAAGAAGCATGGTAAGATTAAGTCAAACCACAAGAAAATGTACGGTTATAATGCTATTATCCTACTATCTCTTAGTCTTGTGCTTCATGAATAGGAATTTGAAAAGGAGGACAAGTGAAAATTAAAATTCCTACGTTTTTTCTTTCTTGGGGACACTAAAGGAACAAATCTGTGTGCTCAGTGGACAATATATATAACACGTAGAGTAAAAAAGAGATGCAACAAGTGTACAACCTCTCTGGCGAAGCCATGTCGATCTCAGCATGATTGGGTTGGCCGGTGAGGATGCTCCGGCTGACTTTGCTGTCGGAGGAGGGGAAGAAGATCTTAGGCGTCTGGAGATGGAGCCCGAGGTACTGCTCCGCTGTGATGGAGGGTTTTGTCGTTGGAGCAGCTCCGGTGAGTTGTACGACGCCGAGGCTGAAGCAGGACAAGAGAGACAACGAACAACATTAACCTGAGTGGAATTCTAATAGCATCTCCAATACATGACGTAAAATACATAACCACAAAGTGCTAGATGTAAAATACATCAGCCGCTCATCTCTGAACTTAACTGTCGAAACTGAACCTAACTGTCTAAACTGAATTTTGCTGTCGAAAATGAATTTTGCTGTCGAAACTGAATGCACTAGCAAGGTGAGGCTACACGTCAGTCGATTTTGCAGTCGTTGGATACGAAATCAAGGGCCTGCGGTTCATCTTCAACCTCCACCCCCCTGAGCCGCCAGCCACCACCGGCCAAATAGCAGCCCCCCGCCGCCCGCGGCCGGTGGTGCGCCACCCCGCCCGCCCTGAAAACACTCCCCACCGCCGGTCCGCCGCTGCCCCGGCCATCCCTCTAGCCCCCCCACCCCCGTGCCGAGCTTTTTCTCCGGCAATCCCCACGCCACCGCCCTGCCAACGCCCCGCCACCGCCGACGACCACCGCCCCCATCCTAAACCCTAAGATAGATAGTGGGGTACCTCTTCGGCGATCCCCCCTTCCCGCTGCGTCTGGTTCTTCCTTCACCCCGGCGAGCCCACCCCTTGGAAATCGACTGACCCAGAAGTCGATTCAGTCGACTGAAGTGTAGCCAAATCGGACCAGCATCGCAAGCAAGAGCAAGAGCGAGAGCAACAGCACGAGCAAGAGCAATAGCAAGAGCAGACCAGGCAGGGGACCAAGAGCAAGAGCAGAGCAGCAGCGCGAGCGAGAGCTAAAGCAGTAGCAGCTCCTGCTGATGTGGACGTCGCCGCCGAGGGAGCGACGCCATGGAGGAAGTGGCCGGCGATGCCGCCTTGGATGGAGCCACGCTGTGTCGGCTGGGGACCTAGTGCCGGCAGCATCGTGAGATCGAATCAAGAAGAAAATGTGGCGATTAGTGTACAACCTCTTTGGTGGCGCCGATTAGGCCACAGCTTCATCCGAGGAAACGGTGATGATGATGCTCTTCCGGTGGTGCAGGTGAAGAAGGCGGTGTGGGAATGGAGGTGGCGCGAAAGACGAGGGGAACATTGGGGCAGCTCCTTGGAGGTGGAGGACGGGGTGGCTGAACCGGCGGGACGATGAGATTGACGACGGATCCTCATCTGGTACGATGGATGAGGGACATCGAGGTGTTGCTGTGGACGACGTCGTCGGGGAGGAAGCTCCGGCTGGGTGGCGGACGGAGCAGGGTGTGGGGTTTCGTCGCGGGTTTTTGCGGCCTCGATGTACGAATGGGTGGGCGGATGGGATGGCAGTGGGGAACCATGGCTTAGAGACGCGCTTGTCCGAAATGTGGGGTAAGTTACGAAAGTACCCCCCCCCCACCGATTTGAGGCGGTTCTTTCGGTTCAGGGGTACCACGGGCATTTCGTGTGTCGGGATTTCACAGGAGGTGGGAGTTTTTGCGCACGTTGTAATTTCGGAATAGCAAGGCGCGGGTAGAGATGGAGGGAGTTGTCAGAGCACAACGAGACAAAGATATATCCTAAATATTTCGGGCTAACAAGGCGCGGGTTGAAATTTCCAGACAAGCCTAACGTGTACTGTACCAAATCAATGCACACTACAAATGTCATTCAAAACTTTGAATTCATGTTATGTTCAATTAAAATATTTCGCTACGTGTATAATGCATGCAACCTACTACTCAAATGAACGTTTTAGTGCATTCCAAACGTATATACTACCGCTTCAATATGAACTAAATTTGAATAAGATCTACAGTAATGATTGTTGTGAAGTCAAAGCATTTGAATTCGTTTCTCTGTTTTAATAAGATCTACAATCATCATTATTGTCAAGTTAAACCATCGTTTGTGTATTATCTTCACAGCACACCACATGATCAGTATCGAGTTACATATGAACTATGTGTACTATATGAACTCGAACTAGATTTTTTGAATCCACTTTATTTTGATTTCAAATCACATTACATTTCTAGCTCTAGCTAGATCTTCATAATCTAAACCATGTCTCATATGTATAATGTGTTTATCACATTATGTATGGTGCCCCGCCCCCTACGCCTACAAGTATTTAGATGTGAGTTGCAAACACCACACATTACCACAAATTCAAATAAAATGTGAGAATGTTTGATATATAGTATTGTTTAGATTGCTCGATATTTAGTTGTAAGATGAAAACGCCACACATTATCACAAATTCAAATAAGATGTGAGATTGTTTGATGTATAGTATGGTTTAGATTGTTCGGCATTTAGCTGTGAGTTGCAAACGCCATGCATTATCACATTATGGTATAACATGTGCACAACACGTGTATCACCGCTATATTCATGCATGCAATGTTTAAAACACTATGATCTCCTATTCAAATATATGAATCCGTTTTCATCTCAAATTATGATCTTTGTTAGTCTCTTACACCCACACAGTCCTCTAACCTTTGTAGCTACCACTAACTTTCTCTCGTGCATGCACACACCCTCCTCGCCCTCCCCCTCCCTCGGCATTCTATCCACCAGGCACATTCATTTTTTCCTTTAGGTCGTTCTCCTAGAGTCTCCACAACTCCTTTCCAACACATACCGATCGATAAACCTCTCCAGCGATGCCTGCCTACAGCATACACACACAGCTTCAATCTCCTCCTTTATGTGTCCTTGCCTCGTGTCTCTCATATGGTCAGACACACGTGTAAACTCTCACCCCTCTTTTAATCGATATCACAACCGCGCACTCCTCCCCCTGTCCAGCTAGTAGTTGGGCCTCTCGCACCACCTCCTAGCTCCATTCTCTCTGTCTATCCGTCTCGCTGGGCCTTATTTGCCTCTAACAAATGGACGTACACCGACCGATCTCTCGCTATACATATAGCCAGCTAGGTCCTTATAACTCGTTTTTACCCACACATCGATCGATCTACCTCATTAGTTGTGTCTCTCCCTTCCTCCAACAAACAACAATTGATCTACCGATCTAGTTAGGTTTGCTTACCAAACACATGGTTCCCCTTCATCATCCATGGATGCGTCCCGACAGATCTATCACGCACAGGCACACATAGAAACACCTCCCCACTCTTATTGATAGCATTGCAGTTCCGCCCTCAGTTTGTCTAGTAGGCCTCTCCCAACATCTCCGAGAAGCAACTCCATCACCCATCCAGCACTCTACCCCTCTCCCTCCCTCTCCCTCCCTCTCCCTCCCTCTCTCTCTCCTCTCTCCTCTGTCCCATCATATTTCCCGTCCTTCAGTTATGTATGGATGTCGACCGATCTCCCTCATGACATAGCTGAGTCTCTTCTTCTCAACACCTATACGAGTCGTTCTACCTCTATAGTTAGGCCTCTGCCTACCCCTCCCCCCACCCCCTCCACCCACACACACCGATACATCAAGTGCTCTAGTCATGTCTCCCTGCCACACACAAACTTGACATGTGCCCTCTAACGTTCCGGTAGGCCAGTCGCCCTATATCTTTGACTTGCACACACACATGCAATTTCGATGTCTCTCTTCATCGATCTCGCACCCACCCGTACTTGATCCTCTCTTCGACTCTATCGATAGCTATGACCCCTCCCTCTCTTCTCGTGGATTTCCCGACCCTCTATGTATGATATGGATAGGCCTCCATTTCACACACATTGCATGCAAAAATTTGTTTGAGATGTCATCGACACATATTCCCACAAATAATTCATGAAATCAACCCCCCACCCCACCCCCACCCCCACCACAAAACAAAAAACACTCACGAACGCGGTTTGTATCTCTCACACACACCCACGTAGGTGGGGGACGTGCACGAAGAGAAGAGGTGCATGCATGGCGCACGTACTCCCGTCTCTTTCCCAACCACACCCACGCGGGTACACAGTGGAGCTCATTTCTGTATGAAAAAGGCAGCCCACGTGGTAATTTGGCACGTGTACTGGTTGTCCACTCGGTGGAGAGAGGATCGTCTACCACGGGTGAACAAACAAATTGCGACTTGACGCGTTATGTTAAATTAAAAAAAGAGGCAAACCATGTGGGGCCTACCTTAGAGGCAAGGCTCTATACACTTGAGTACTTTTGATGTGTCCCATCAACTTGTAGAACGAGGAGAAGCTTGCTTAGTACGCCGTCTCCCCCGCCCACAGGCGCGGTGGCTCGCAGGATGAGGTGAAGCTTGCTCCTCCCTCGCCCATGCACGCGGTGGCTCGCAGGACGAGGAGAAAAATTTACTACTCCCTCCGTTTACTCCTCGTCCCTACTACCTTGGTTGTAGAGATTATATCATATTGTTTGGAATATATATGTCCTTAGTAGATTTCAATATGAACTACTAGTACATACTGCAAACACTGATGTATATAGACGTATTTTAGAGTGTACATTCACTCATTTTGCTTCGTATGTAGTAGCACTCTCCCTCGCCCCTCGACCCTTGCCCACGTGGTGGACGTGCAGCAATTCATTCGGTCTCATATAGCCAGAACGATATATACTGCACTACCATTATCGCTCGACTTCCCGAAGAGGCGAAGAGCCAATCGCAAGGTTAATATTTTGGAGATGCCAAGCGCAAGGTTATAGGAGAACGAGTAGTAGGTGCTGCGTCATTTATAAATAATTTTTTTTCTTAAGTGGCACGTATGCAATATGATAGGTTCATATGGAGAGAAAAGGAAACCGCTCCACTATATACATAGTCAGGACGGGCCAGCCTACACGGTTGCTTGCTGGGGTTGCTCTCTTCACACTCTCTCGCACAAAACGACTGTGGCCACATCTCTAACATCCCGGCGGATCACGTCCTCTTGGGGAGGGGGTGGATGTTTAGTGTAGATGCGGTGTCCGTCGCCGACGACGAAAACCCACTTTCGACACGTCCCGATCAGGGGTCCCCGCCGTTCTCTCTCACAAAGCCGGTGAGGTTGCCTTCGTCCCTTGCTCACTGCCGCGACGTGGGCAGTTGCCGCCTCCCGCCGCCCTCCTCAAGGTCGAGCTATGTCCCTCAGGTACAACTCCCTTTACAGACGGCTTGTTCCACTGCTCCAGCTGCCCACATCACTCCCTGTGGATATTTCTCTACTTCTTTGCCCCGCACATACCTGATACCTCTACTGTCTTCCATGCATTGTATTTGTGATGAGTTTATGTCTCATCAACTAGTCCTAGTAATCTTATTCTAATCACGCTTCTTCAATTTCTTTGCCACGGGGATGCTCATCTCGATTTTGGTGAAACTGCACAAAATGATCCGATGGTCAAAAGGTTGCAAACTTCATTTATTAGGAAGCTCGAACTTTGCCAGCAAATTGAAGCCTGGTCAGGGTTCACGGTTCAAGGGCTAGGGACTGCATGGATCGTTTTTTCCTTTAGCTGCCTCTGTTCCAAATAAGTGTCAACTTTAGTAGTAGTACAACTTTGTACTAAAGTTTGCACAAAGTTGAGACACTTATTTTGGAACGGAGGGAGTACATATTTGCTATGATCTGTCAATCATTGAGATGCAATAGCATGCATGTTAGTCTTCTTTGTATTTATGAAATGTTGCAACGGGCAACCTTGGACGCAAGATACATGTAATAGGAGCTGGAAGCTTCATAGCATTGTACAAATTTATCTCGCTGATAAATTACAGTACGTACTAGTACTATACTAGTACTTCCTCCGTTCCTAAATATAAGTCTTTGTAGAGATTTCACCATTAACCACATGCGGATGTATATAGATGCATTTTAAGTGTAGATTCATTCATTTTGTTCCGTATGTAGTCCACCTAGTGGAATCTCTACAAATACTTATCTACTAGTAATAGCTAGCCCCCACTACTAGGAATTCTCTATCCTCTCCTTGAGCCACATCATCAAAATTGAGGTAGTTGTTAGATGAAGTAAATCAGTCATAATAGCCGTCTGATCTAGACGTTGAGAGGCTCGGCACTAAGCCACATGCAAGCATGCAGAAATACCATGGCACATGCATGTGAGTGGGTTTTAAATCACATCAACATGTCTGCATGCAAGCATGCACCGGTAGCATGCATGTAAGTGAGGTTTTAAGTCCCATTAACATGTCAAAAAGAAAAATATAATCCCATTATGCAGTAGGAGTTGGCTGATCTTTTTTCCTTATGTGGGATGATCTAAATGATGATGGGAGTTTATTTAGTTTGGCTACCACATTTGTCATGCGGTTATAGATTTTTTTTAGTTCTGTGAAATCGATAATTTTGTGCAGAGAGATATACCGCTGTTCCGCGGCAACGAGCGGGGACTCATCTAGTAATATTTAGGAACGGAGGGAGTAGTATGTAAAGAGTTAGGTGTTGCACGGTGATAGTGTGAGGTGGGCCATGTAATCACTGAGCCTGCGTGTTTTCAGTGCTCTTGCACTCCTCCGCTGTAAGAATGGAGAAAATTGTAATCTACTACCTCCTTTCGCCGAAAGCGTGGGACATCTAGCAGTCCTACCACCTCAGTAATAAAGACCAATGAGCCGTCAAATCACATAGGCCCAGCAGTAAGTTGGACGGACGAAGCAACTATCACTCTTGCGCCAGTGAGAGGTCGCGTCCGCTCTGCCCGGGCATGATTGCGGCACCGATTCTTCGGAGCGGTGCTGACTATTTCGGGCGGGAAGCGCGCGGGGGCGGTGGAGGGGCTTTGGGTGGGCCAGGCTGGTCAGGAGCGGGCATGGCAGTTGTGCGCATGTCCCTACCGAACATGCCTGGAAACGAGAGGATGCACCGACTCTTGCGGCTAAAATCATACACTACACACCATATCTCTGTAGGAGTAGGTCGATCTGTCGCACTCTCTAACACACACAGGCACACGCACGCACCTTGGTCCTGTTGCACCTTCTAACGTGACTTATTACACCTAGACGGAGGGAGTAGTAAGTATACGAGATACGGTGGCACACTGACTTAAGTCGAATACAAGTGCCCAAAATTTGTGTGCATGTTATAATAAGGATTCACTTAAAATAGTACGTGAGCAAATAGAGGGATCAATTGGACAGTGTTCCCGAGCAGTAGCGAGATGTGTGAGGTAGTAAGATACACCGCTGGCGCTTTTAATTTTTCTTATTAATTTGTTTGTTTCACCCTCTGACTGGTGGGACCCAACATACTACGTGGAGAGAGGTAAGGTGACTAAGGCTGCATTATTTCTGCACCACTGTGGATAGTCTTACCACCAAAGCCACATGACATGATTATGATTGAAATCCTAATGACTCCCACACACACACACACAAAAACACGGCATGCATGTCACACGAATGCAGGAATGTATAAAAGGTTATTTTCCTCTCGTTGAACATAATGGGAGGGTTGTGTAGCTGGTTAGCCTGTTCGCTCATCAAACTTGAGGTCTCGGGTTCGATAACTACACTTGAGCATAATTTTTGCTAGGAGGATTCTTTGACTGGTCAAAATGTTTTCTAGGGTTTGCACGCTTCACACTCTCCAGTATATATATACACGCTGGAGCCTTAGCGCTTGTAGTTGCTCTCTTCACACTCTCTCGCCCTCTCCCTCTGGATCCTCAGTGCTTGTAGTTGCTCTCTTCACACTCTCTCGCCCTCTCCAGATCTAAACAAGACTTCGTT
Source organism: Triticum dicoccoides (assembly GCF_002162155.2). NCBI lineage: Eukaryota > Viridiplantae > Streptophyta > Magnoliopsida > Poales > Poaceae > Triticum > Triticum dicoccoides. Next base: position 481,546,806 of record NC_041391.1, on the reverse strand, counting down.
GGTCTCTCTCTCCCCTGACTGTTGCTCAAAGAGCCGGCAGGATCCGTCCGCCGGGAAGGGAAGGAGGCTTAACACTGCCACCGTCGGCGAGGGAGGGAATCCACTACCGGCGTTGTTGTTCACTTTCCACCCAGCGGCGGCGCGGGAGGACCTCCGACCCTTCTTCTTCTTCACCGTCGTCCCATCGCCCACCGAACCACGCCCCAAGAACCTTAAGGTATATTTTACTTACTCCACATGCATTGCTCTAGCTGCATGTATACCATGAATCTAGGACGTGGTTCAAAGAGGAAAGGAGTGGGGGAAAGTAGTGGGAAAAGTTGTATATAGCATGAATCTAGGACGTGGTTCAAAGAGGAAATGAAGGGGGAAAGTTGTATAGCATGAATCTAGGACGTGGTTCAAAGAGGAAAGGAATGGGGGAAAGTAATGGGGAAAGTTGTATCGCATAAATCTAGGATGTGGTTCAAAGAGGAAAGGAAAGGGCGAAAGTACTAGTTCAAAAAGGAAAGGAAGGGACAAGGCTGTAGAGTTTGAGCAGGACTAGATTTGCTGCGCTCACATAGGGAAAGGTGTCTAAAGATAACAAAACTGGGACCAATGCAAATATGCTCCTTGGTTGTTTGTTCTTTGTTGCAACAGACTGTGCATGACCACAGTACATCGGTAGATGCACATGGTGCTGGTGCGTCCACTATCCCATGCAACTCATTAGTTGTTGTTAATCTATGGCCCTGTTTGGTTAAAAACTCCCTAGTCCCTACCTGCTTGGTTCCAGGGACTAAACATGGACTAGAGGTTATTAATTGACATGATAAAAGACCATGTTACCCCTAGTAATGAACTAATAGAAACAAGGTGCGATGCGTGGCAGGGGCAACTGTTGGAAAAAGTCCCAAAAAGACTCCCTCGGGGTCTTCTTTCTTTAGTCCCAAATGCCCACTTTTAGTCCCGAAAAGTCCCTCCTGTTTGGTTTAGATGTGACTGACACGGAGTTTTTTTAGTCCCTACACCAAAATGTCCCTGTAAACAAACACCCTCTAATAATGCCGCTGGAAAATTGATGCAATGCCATAGTTAAAAGCAAATTACATGTTTAACGAATTTTATTGTTAATATAATCTCTATGTTAATATTAATCAATGCCACCGTTTGAGAAATGATATTGTCTTGATTTCTTTCCCATTTAGATAAGGTAGATGTTTCTTTTTGTTGGCTTCTGTGTCATCCACTGTTATTGACCACTTATTGTTTCCTTTGCACCTCTGTGTAAACATGGTTATCTACTTCACCTTGTTGCCATTGTGACCTTTTGTTGCACTGCACAAAACACTTTTGTTTTAAGAGTGTTTTGTGTAGTTCAACCAAAATGTCACACCGACAATGTTGCTTGATTGCTTGATCTTAGTGGAACTGCACAAGAGGAGATCTTACTTCCTATCCATTAAGACAAATTTGGTTCAGATCTTCTTCTTGTGAGTTGTTTGAATTCCGCATCATGAGAGGTCAGTACTAGCCTTCTTTCACATGATTCTGCAGTGTGCTTTCATATGTTGTGCTACTTGTACGATAATGTTGCTTGATTTTAGTGAACTGCACAAATGGAGACAAGACTTCCAATCTGTATGTGCACCGTAATATCCCATTGAGGTAAGATAAGGATATTTCACAACTGTTGGCCTGTGTTTTGCAACTTTCATCAGAAAATTAAGTTTAGTACTATACTTGTGCTCCCTAATTGACATGCCAAATCTTACATTGAAGGTGAAGCTTGTCTGTTATTGAACCAAGTGATGACGGGGAAGAACAAGCGGAAGAAAAACAAAAATCAACTCCTGGTGCTGTAATGAAGCACTGGAACTGTGATGACACAAGTAATGATATAGTTTTGCATCTTAATTTATTGCTATGGCTGGAACGAGCAATTGTTTTGCCACTGATTTGATGCCATACGTAATTATCTCTACTTGTGCAAACAGGGATCTTTGAAGATACCATATATTTTAGCGGAACTGCACAAGAAGATGTTGGAAACATTAAACTAATCGAGGAGTATATAGTAAGCATGGCCACCCCCGTAGATAGCAACAGATGGTTCCCGAGAAGTGCTTCATCTGTATGCTCTACACAATCAGCCTCCTGACAAAGGTTGGTACTCGTTCACTCATTTCATCCATATGATTGAGCTTTGTCATCTCTATTGGTGTTGTGCTACTGTTTAGATACTATCATGAAAATCTGGTATTGTCCTTGGGAAGTGCTTCATCTGTGCTGTTTTAAATATTTCCTTTCCTTTTTTCGAGCAAACATGGATGCTAGAATTTAGTAGTCCTCTTGTCTTTGCAGAACATGATCATCTTCCTCTGAAGAAGAATATGGAGTACGTGAAGTGACTAGTTCCAATTATGCCAGGATGAAGAAGCAATGTCTATCTTCTCATCAGAAGGAGCAGTTGAAGGATGATTACATTACTTCCCACAAGACCAAACTAACTTCAGCTTAGAAGGACTGACAAATCTCCATTTTTTTGCTGTGATGCGCGAGTACAATGTTGTTCTAGGATTCTTTCTGGTGAGTTCCATTTTTCTAAAAGTGTGCTCTACATGGACCATGTATGTGCCTGTTGAAACTGTCAATTCATAGTACAGTTTGCTTTATACTAATCACTTTTTTGTATTTGTGCAAACAGGGGTGCTCAGCTTGATTTCAACGGGAACTGCACAAAATGTTCATGAATACATCGAATCATTCATTTCCACCACAAGAAAGGAGGTGCCCATAAGTTCAAGGCGTTGCAACATATAAGGGAGAAATCATACAAGCTACGCGCGAATTTGGTTGATTTTGGTGGAACTGCACAAAAAGAACAGTTGGTTTATTTAGCACGAGTTGCCATGTCAATGTCCGAACTGATGGCAAACCCTGCCCATTCCACAATCGTAGGCATTTGATATTTTGGAATGGGACAACCTTGTCAAATTTTGCTCATTGATTTTAGCAAGATATGCGTTTGATATTTTCGAATGGGACGCCCTTTGCTGTCAGCAGCGGCGATCAATTTTTTCTTTATTCTTTAGTTGTGAAGTAAATATTGCCTCTGACATGTGAGTTGCTGAGATGCATAATCATCGATTGTTTTGAATGTTCTCTATGAATTGCCGGGCCTGTGTGTTTGATTGCAATGTACAGAAACGCTAAAAAGCTGCTCAAACTCTTTGTACTCCTTCTGTTCCTTTTTACTTCGCACATTGTGAAAGTGCATACTTTTTTGTATAAGATTGGTCAAAGTAGAGATACTTTGACTGCAGACAAAACTTGTATGCAGACTAGAAAGGACCGGAGGGAGTACATGTGAAATTGCTGCAAACGTGGTGATCACCCTGGGAATAATTCTAGTACGTATTGTTTTGCATGTTCATCCAATGCCAGTGATACAGGAATTCGAACTAATCGAAATAAATTCATTCATACACGGACGGATTTCATATAAACATGCCGGATTTCATTAAATTTCATACATTCTTCAACTAAAAAGGGGTGTTTGTGGCCGCATGCATCTCCCAGATGCAGAGGCCGGGGGTCATCCTCCTTTTCAAAAAAAAACTAAAAAGGGGTGCACTGGAGGTATAATTAATTAACTGAAGCTACCAACTTGTGTCCCGCTGAGCCGAACAAAAGCTTCAGTGACTTAACTGCAGGTGCAGTTGCATAACTGACATGTGGCCTGTTGGGCCCACGTGTCAGTCAGCCAATTGCACCAGCAGTTAAGTAGAAGCAGCGTTCTTCTCCAGCGCAGCTCTCCGACTCCATGTCGCCGCCAAGAAGCTAACTGACCGTCAATGGTCAACCCGCCTAGCTTGGCTTCAACCAGAGGGTAGCAGCGGTGGCCTTACTTGGACCCAAGCGGCAGCGACCTACCGTGTTCTACTCTTCCTCGTTTTCTGTGTGGCGCGGTCTCATTGGCAGCGGGGCGGGGCCTCGGCGGAGCCGGCGATGCCTCTGTCTCGTTGCTGGCGGGCGGCGCCTCAGCGGAGCGGTGGAAATCCTCCCCCACGTTACCGGCACGGTGGGGCCTTAGCTGAGCCGGCGATGTCCTCTGCCTCATTGTTGGCGGGGCGGGGCCTCGGCCAAGCTGGCGGTGTCCTCTGCCTCGTTGTTGGCACTGTGGGGCCTCGGCGCAGCAGGCGGTGTCCTCTGCCTCTTTCTTGGTGCTGCGGGGCGTCGGCGGAGCAGGGCATCGTCGATGCCAGCGGAGCGGGGACTCGTCAGAGCCGGCATTGTCCTCTTCCTCGTCCTCGGTCTCGCCAAACAGCGCCTCACCCGCTTCATCGCCCTCTTTGCTAGCCTCTTTGTAGGAGGCCGCATCCTCCGCCACCTGCATGCGGTACCGCCAGCGCTCGAGTCGGCCCTTGCGGGCGGAGCGGTACGAGTCGAGCAACGCCTCCTGCTCCCCCCACTCCGCGGCGATCTGCTCCTCCACCTGCAGGTGCTCCTGGAGGAGATGGTGGTTGTAGGCGGCGTCGGCCTGCGCCTCCCGGAACTGCTCCTCACGCATCTGCCTCACCTTGTCCATATATTGGGCACGGGCCTCGCCGATGGTCATGGTGCAATGCACCAGCGAGGATGGCGCAGAGGAGGGGGTTGGCGCCGGATCATCGACTACCATGTTCTCCATTGGGACGTCGTCGTCCTCCGGATGCCCGTCCCGAAGAGCGCTGGAGTGCGAGGAAGCCATGGTGGGCAGTAGTGGTGTGGACAGGAGAAAGGCAACGGATGCGGATGACTGCGGCTATGGCCGGCGCAACAGTTTATATAGCAATGGTGGGCGGGCGGAGGGACGGACGTGTGAGGCCGGAGTAGCCGCCTCGGCAACTGATTAATGTGTGTGGCAGATGGATGGACGGACGACACTTGTGTCGTTTGAAGGCGGAGCAATCGCCTGCACCGGGAAGCGGGGCGGCCGGCGGTGACTATTTCGGGCGGAAAGCGCGCGCGGGCGAGATCACTTTACTTGGATAGGATGACAATGGGGACCTACCAGGTCCATAGCCTCACGTACGCAAGTGCCTCCTTATTATGTATATATATATAACTATAATTTATTTTGCTTCCTCCTGGTTTCCTGACATCACGGTCCCACACCATTGTCTACCTATGTACTCCCTCCTTTCCGGTTTATAGGGCTTATCTCAAAATTTTAGTTTTTCCATTTTATAAGGCTCAATTTGGTTGTTTTCCATCACATGTTCAGATTCCAAGGTGCATTAAATCATTGCATGCAAGTATTAAGAGAAAATTGACCAATGCATGTACTTTATGCATGCATGCATTGCAATTAATTCATTGATAAACATAATTTTTTGAGGATAACAAGAGCATTAATTAGGTGCTTTTGCAAAACTAGAAAAAGTATTCCACCACTCGCCATCTACCTTGATTGGTGAGATTTTTGAATTGAGCATTATAAATCGGAAAGGAGGGAGTAGTCAATAAACGAGAGAATCGCACAAGAAGCGGCCGACAGCTGGGACCAAGCAGCTCGAGCAGTATTTGTGTTTTTTAGGTGTGAGCACTGCAGAGTTTTTCGATGTTTACCCCAGATATTAATTTTTCTCCTATAAACAACAACAAAAACATCGCTGCAGGTATTATCTGGGCGGGCTGTGGCCCGTCTAGCCCAGGCCAGATATCCAGCCCAGATATTAATTTTTTTCAAGCTGAAAATGGCTAGCCCAGCTATACTTTTTTTAGGAATACCCAGGCAAGGTCAAGTTGTTATTCTCCGCCCCGCTGGGCTGCAAATCTTTCCTAGGAGGGATGCATTAGGCTTAACAAGAAAATGGGCTTTAAGAAATAATAAATGGGATGTAATTATAAAAACTGGGTAGTAACTATAAAAAAATGCACCAAACAGTGATTACTTTATAAAATATTATTTTTGAAATACTGAAAATTTTAATTTCATTAATTGTTGCGAGCGGAATGTTGCGTTGGATTTTTACGCAATATAAATTTATATTGAAATTGTATTTAACCTGACTAAAATTTCAGGATAAAAATATTCGGATCCCATCAAAATGTGGGAAATTTATTGAATTCTGTTTTAAACGGATGGTTGAAATGGGTTGTACTTTTAACAAACTGTAAAAGGGCTATAGTAAATTCCATTAGAATTCAAAAATGGGCTACACATTCTTACAAATCTCAAATGGGCGATAAGTTCTCTGCCACGCACTTCTGGCCTTACTAAGTTGACGCGTCCCCTAAAAAAATAGAGTTGACAAGTATGCAAGGCTTTGTCAACTTATAGTCAACACATGGTTCTAGCAGCAGTGGCCGTTGGATGTCCATCCAACGGATGTCGTGCTTCTTCTTCAATCTCGAATATTGTAGCTTCACCCGCCCAAAAAATGATTCATCCCCCTGACATCTGGGGCGCACCGTTTCGGAAGCTGACCTATGGGCCTACTAAGTTGACGTACCAAGGGCTTTGTCAACTTAGTCAATATAAACGATTCTAGCTGCAGTGATCGTACGATGTCCATCCAACGACCGTCGTGCTTTTTCAACCTCTGGTCATCTTGCTCCAGCCGCCCAAAGCAGCGCCGGTCGTGCCGCCTGCTCCTTCCTCCCGTGGCCGGCTGTGCTGCCGCGGAGGCCTCACCGCCCCCTACTACTCCCACCGCTTGCCAGGCCATCCCTCCACTCACCCACTGACCCACACCCCCTGTTATTCTGCGGCGACGGCAGCGGAACCAAACCAGTGAACCCTCATACTCCTCTCCGCGTGTGCATCCACTGCCGCGTCTTCCCTGGCTCCGCGTCGTCTGCTTCCTAGGCCTCGCCGTCGTCCACCGCCGTGGTGCTCTCGGCGCGGCGTGGTCAACGTGGTCAAGGAACGACTTCCATCGGACGTGGACTATACGTGGAGAGGCTGACAGTTGGGTCCACGGCAGCCGCAAGGAAGTGCCTCCTTATTACGCGCAAAATAATTATTCCTCCACTTCATAGCAGGGACCCACCGGACGGGCCACCGTATTTCGCGAAAAAAATGATTTGCCCCCTGACTGCTGGAACCCACGAGCTACATCTTCGCACGCAAGGAAGTGCGTTCGAAAAAAAAAACGATTCATCCCCCCTGACTGCTGGGACCCACCAGCTACATCTTCGCACGCAAGGAAGTGCGTCCGGAAAAAAACGATTCGCCCCCCAACTGTTGGGACCCATCAGCTACACCTTCACACGCAAGGAAGTGCG
>NC_041391.1:481440887-481539011 GCF_002162155.2 Triticum dicoccoides | reverse complement strand
ACGATTCGCCCCCCTGACTGGTGGGACCCAGAAGCTACACCTTCGCACGCAAGGAAGTGCGTCCGGGCAAAAAAACGATTCGCCCCCTGACTGCTGGGACCCAGTAGCTACACCTTCGCACGCAAGGAAGTGCGTCCGGGCAAAAAATCACGATTCGCCCCCTGACTGCTAGGACCCAGCAGCTACACCTTCGCACGCAAGGAAGTGTGTCCGGGCAAAAAAAGCGATTTGCCCCCCTGACTGCTGGGACCCACCAGCTACATCTTCGTAGTCAAGGAAGTGCCTGACAGTCAGGACCCACCTGGTCGAACCGTACGTAGCGTTGTCATCCTGGTCGCGAACGTGTACGTACATACTGGTCGATGTAGAGGCGCGCACGTGTCGTAGTAGAGGCGTGCACGTGTCGTAGTAGAGGCGCGCACGTAGCATGTACACGTACGTACCGCGGCCAGGGTGCAAGAAAGAAAATACGGTCACGTATGTGTACATATGGGCGGGGTCTCGAACGCCTAGTCGCGCATACCGCAAAACGGAGGAAATGGACCTCCTACAATCGAAATGGGGGTCCTGTTGATCGGGAGGGGCCTGGCGTACCGCAAAACGGAGGAAACGGACCTCCTACAGTTGAAACGGGGGTCCTGTTCATCGGGAGGGGTGTGGCGTACCGCAAAACGGACGAAACGGACCTCCTACGGTCGAAACGGGGGTCCTGTTCATCGGGAGGGGTGCGGCGTACCGCAAAACGGACGAAACGGACTTGTGTTGGAGCGCTATGGTCGAAACGGGGGGGAGGGGGTGTGGCGTACCGCAAAACGGGACTCCACGGGATACTGTTCATCTCCACCATCGACCTCCTCCACCTCCACGGGCTACCGTCGACCTCCTCCAGCCTCCACGGGCTCTTGTTCATCTAGCCTCCACCGCGCGCTACTCCACCGGCTACTGTTCAACCACCCTTCCACGGGCACCCCTCCACCGTCTACTGTTCATCCGGCCCTCCACACCACAAGGTCCTGTTCAACCACCCCTCCACCGTCTCTTGTTCATCCAGCCCTCCACACCACGGGTACCTGTTCATCCAGAGGCAACGCCACCGCTCACTGTTCATCCAACCCCCCCCCCACCGCCACCGCTCCGCTTTCAGTTAGCAGCAGTAGCGAAGGAATCGCTCCATCGGGTTCAGTTAACAGCCATCGATCGATCCCTCGGGTTCTGTAACGCGTAGCCTGCAGTGCAATCGCTCGGGTTCAGTTAGAGCCCAACGCCTCGCTCGGGTTCAGTTAGAGACAACGCCTCGCACACACGCGCGTACGTACGAGAGAAACGCGCATCGCTCCGCCCCCGACCTCCCACCGTAACCGGCAACTCCCCGAAATTTTCCTCCCCCTCGCTTCTACCACAGTGTTTTCCGTCATGGACGGCCGAAAGAATGTCATGCAGCTGCGTCTCCGGCCCGCCCAGGACAAAAAGCCCATTTTCTGTCATGATTTTTTGTCATAGAAGTAGGAGCCCACCACATCTATGATGATACCGGGTTTTGTCACAATTATCGTCATAGAAGTGTCATATGTTTGAGAGAAAAAAAATTCGTTCGACCCAAAATGTCACGGATGTGTCTTTTTTTTTGTAGTGTACATCGAATAGATCTCCAAGAAGATCGAGGAGAACTTTGTATTGACATTTAAAGAGAGAGAAGAAGCCATCTAGCTAATAACTATGGACCCGAAGGTCTGTGGTAAACTACTCACAACTCATCGGAAGGGCCTTGGAGATGATGTAGAGGCCCTCCATTGTCGATTCCCCCTCCGGTGGAGCGCCGATGAAGGCTCCAAGATGGGATCTCGCGGATACAGAAGGTTGCAGCAGTGGAAATAGTTTTTCGTGGTGCTCCCCGATGGTTTCAGGGTACGTGGGTATATATAGGAGGAAGAAGTAGGTCGGTGGACGCTCGAGGGGCCCACGAGGGTGGGGGGCGCCCCCACCTCTAGGGGGCGCGCCCCTCATGGCCGCCTCCTCTTTGACGTCCACTCCAAGTCCACTGGATCACGTTTGTTCCAAAAATATCGCCCCCGAAGGTTTCATTCCGTTTGGACTCCGTTTGATATTCCTTTTCTACGAAACACTAAAATAGGCAAGAAAAACAGCAATTCGGGTTGGGCCTCCGGTTAGTAGGTTAGTCCCAAAAATGATATAAAAGTGTATAGTAAAGCCCATAAACATCCAAAACGGGTAATATAATAGCATGGAACAATAAAAAATTATAGATATGTTGGAGACATATCAAGCATCCCCAAGCTTAATTCCTGCTCGTCCTCGAGTAGGTAAATGATAAAAACAGAATTTTTGATGTGGACTGCTACCTAGCATAATTCTCAATGTAGTTTTCTTTATTGTGGCATAAATGTTCAGATCCAAATGATTCAAAATAAAAGTTCATATTGACATAAGAAATAGTAATACTTCAAGCATACTAACAAAGCAATCATGTCTTCTCAAAATAACATGGCTAAAGAAAGTTCATCCCTACAAAATCATATAGTTTGGTCATGCTTCATTTTCGTCACACAAAAATGCTCTCATCTTGCACACCCCTGATGACAAGCCAAGCAATTATTTCATACTTTAGTAATCTAAAACTTTTTTCAACTTTCACGCAATACATGAGCTTGAGCCATGGATATAGCACTATGGGTGGAATAGAATATGATGATGGAGGTTGTGTGGATAAGACAAAAAAGGATAAAGTCTCACATTGACGAGGATAATCAACGGGCTATGGAGATGCCCATCAATTGATGTCAACATGAGTAGTAGGGATTGCCATGCAACAGATGCACTAGAGCTATAAATGTATGAAAGCTCAACAAAAGAAACTAAGTGGGCGTGCATCCAACTTGCTTGCTCACGAAGACCTAGGGCATTTTGAGGAAGCCCATCATAGGAATATACAAGCCAAGTTCTATAATGAAAAATTCCCACTAGTATATGAAAGTGACACCATAATAGACTTTCTATATGAAGAACATGGTGCTACTTTGAAGCACAAGTGTGGAAAAGGATAGTAACATTGCCCCCTTTTTTTCTTTTTTTCTTTTTTTATTTTTGGGCCTTTCTTTTTTTCTTTTGACCTTTTTTTCTTTTGGCCTTTTTTTCTTTTGGTCTTTTTGGGGGGATAATGCTCTAATAATGATGATCATCACACTTATATTTATTTACAACCCATGAATTACAACTCAAAACTAGAACAAGATATGACTCTATATGAATGCCTCCGACGGTGTACCGGGATGGGCAATGAATCAAGAGTGACATGTGTGAAAATTTATGCATGGTGGCTTTGCCACAAATACGATGTCAACTACACGATCATGCAAGGCAATATGACAATGATGATGCGTCTCACGATAAACGTAACGGTGGAAAGTGGCATGGCAATATATCTCGGAATGGCTATGGAAATGCTATAATAGGTAGGTATGGTGGCTGTTTTGAGGAAGATATAAGGAGTTTTATGTGTGATAGAGCGTATCGTATCACGGGGTTTGGATGCACCGGCGAAGTTTGCACCAACTCTCAAGGTGAGAAAGGGCAATGCACGGTACCGAAGAGGCTAGCAGTGATGGAAGGGTAAGAGTGCGTATAATCCATGGACTCAACATTAGTCATAAGGAACTCATATACTTATTGAAAAAATCTACAAGTCATCAAAAACCAAGCACTACACTTATGTGGTGGTTTTTCTTTCTTGCACTAACGGAGCTTATGAGATTTCCTGTTGAGTTTTGTGTTGTGAAGTTCTCAAGTTCTTGGTAAAGATTTGATGGACTATGGAATAAGGAGTGGCAAGAGCCTAAGCTTGGGGATTCCCATGGCACCCCAAGATATTCAAGGTTAACCAAAAGCCTAAGCTTGGGGATGCCCCAGAAGGCATCCCCTCTTTCGTCTTTGTCTATCGGTAACTTTACTTGGAGCTATATTTTTATTCGCCACATGATATGTGTTTTGCTTGGAGCGTCTTGTATGATATCAGTCTTTGCTTTTTAGTTTAACACAATCATACTTGTTGTACACATCTTTTGGGAGAAACCCACTTGATTGGAATTTATTAGAATACTCTATGTGCTTCACTTATATCTTTTGAGCTTGATAGTTTTGCTCTAGCGCTTCACTTAAGTCTTTTAGAGCATGGCGGTGGCTTGATTTTGTAGAAATTGTTAATCTCTCATGCTTCACTTATATTATTTTGAGAGTCTCTTAGAACATCATGGTATTTGCTATGGTTATAAAATTGGTCCTAGAATGATGGGCATCCAAGTTGGGTATAATAAAAACTATCATAGGAAGTGAATTGGATGCTAGGATCAATTTGATACTTGATAATTGTTTTGAGATATGGAGGTGGTGATACTAGAGTCATGCTAGTTGGGTAATTGTGAATTTAAAGAATGCTTGTGTTGAAGTTGGCAAGTCCCGTAGCATGCACGTATGGTAAAAGTTGTGTAACAAATTTGAAACATGAGGTATTCTTGGATTGTCATCCTTATGAGTGGCGGTCGGGGACGAGCGATGGTCTTTTCTTACCAATCTATCCCCCTAGGAGCATGCATGGTACTGTAATGAACTCATTCTTTATTTATATTGGTGTTAACCTACTGTATTCCAACTTCTCTATGGTTCATACCCACCGATACTAGCCATAGATGCATCAAAATAAGCAAACAACACACGAAAAACAGAATCTGTCAAAAACAGAACAGTCTGTAGCAATCTGTAACTCTCGAATACTTATGGAACTCTAAAAATCCTACCAAAATAGTAAGTCCAGGTAAATTTTTCTATTGATCTACATAAAAAATAATCAACGCAAAATCATGTTTCTGTGAATTACTAAAATTATTTTTGTGCGCCCAAAGTTTCTGTTTTTCAGCAGAATCAAATTAACTATTACCATAGGTTATCCTATAGGTTGTACTTGGAAAAAACACTAATTAAAACAAGAAAACACATCTAAACAGAATCTAGATGAAATATTTATTAGTAAACAGAAGCAAAAACAAAAAACAAAAATGAAATTGGGTTGCCTCCCAACTAGCGCTATCGTTTAACGCCCCTAGCTAGGCATAAAAACGAGGATAGATCTAAGTGGTGTCATAATAATAAGATAGATCACGAAAACTCATCTCACATTCTCTATGTTCAGCAGCAAGTTTCCTTTGAGGCAAACAAAGTAATCGAAAGGGCTAAATTTAATGGGACAAAAGTCCCCAAGATCAATCTTAGGAGGTATGGGTTCCTCCTTGGGCCCTTCATATTGCACAACCAATTCATCATTATAAACATTCTTTTGACAGAACCTCCTGAGTTTACACTCAAGAGAATATCCTAGCTCATTATTTCGAATAGCAAAATCATTATTGAGTTCAGAAATTCTATCAATTAGAACAGTAATAGGAACCTTTTTTCTAAGGTTTTCATTGAAAGCAATATAGTCCAAAGATTGGAAACGCATAATTTCCTCTTGATCGAAGAGGATCGCCTCTATGGGAGGACGACTGGCATCCACCCTATATTGCACAAAAATTTCTTTGGCTTCTTTTATTATAAATCTAAACTCATGTGCCAAAAACATAGTAGCTGTGCGCTTAACAGAAGAATGCTCAATATTAGAAAATTCTAGGAAAATTCTTTGTATGCAAGGATGCATGTGCATAAAGTGTCTTTCAAGTTCAACTATAAGCATGGCGATAGCATCCGCAAGACTACTAGTTCTATGCAAGATAGAACTACCCATAGAAGGTAAAGCACCAACACAAGTAAAGAAATCTTGAATAACCCCTTTTCCAATGATATTACCGCTACCGATTCTAAACTTTTTAGTATGCAAGATAGGGGGTTCTTCAGCAGGAGCATCAGAATTTTCCATGTTATCATTATTGTCCATATCGACGATAATCTCGCCAATTTTGAGACATAACGGCAGACAAAAGCGAGGAGGAAGAAGAGGGCAAACGGAAAAGAGAGGAGATTGGGAAAGAGAGGGCGAATAAAACGGCAAGGGTGAAGTCGGGGAGAGGAAAACGAGAGGCAAATGGCAAATAATGTAATGCAAGGGAGATGAGTTTGTGATGGGTACTTGGTATGACTTGACTTGAGTGAAGACGTCCCCGCGAACGGTGCCAGAAATCCTTCTTGCTACATCTTGAGCTTGCGTTGGTTTTCCTTGAAGAGGAAAGGGTGATGCAGCAAAGTAACGTAAGTATTTCCCTCAGTTTTTGAGAACCAAGGTATCAATCCAGTAGGAGGCTCCTCAAAAGTCCCATGCACCAACACAAACAAAGAAGAACCTCGCAACCAACGCAGTAAAGGGGTTTTCAATCCCTTCACGGCCACTTGCGAAAGTGAGATCTTATAGAGATAATATGATAAGATAAATATTTTTGGTATTTTTATGATATAGATTGGAAGAGTAAAGATGCAAATAAAAGTAGATGGTAAACTTATATGATAAAAGATAGACCCGGAGGCCAAATGTTTCACTAGTGGCTTCTCTCAAGATAACATAGGTATTACGGTGGGTGAACAAATTACTGTCGAGCAATTGATAGAAAAGCGCATAGTTATGAGATTATCTAGGCATGATCATGTATATAGGCATCACGTCCGTGACAAGTAGACTGACTCCTGCCTGCATCTACTACTATTACTCCACACATCGACAGACTACTGCCTGCATCTAGAGTATTAAGTTCATAAAGAATAGAGTAACGCATTAAGAAACATGACAGATGTAGACGGATAAACTCATGCAATATGATATAAACCCCATCTTTTTATCCTTGATGGAAACAATACAATACGTGCCTTGGTGCCCCTGCTGTCACTGGCAAAGGACACCGCAATATTGAACCCAAAGCTAAGCACTTCTCCCATTCCAAGAAAGATCAATCTAGTAGGCCAAACCAAACTGATAATTCGAAGAGACTTGCAAAGATAACTTAATCATACATAAAAGAATTCAGAGGAGATTCAAATATTTCTCATAGATAAACTTGATCATAAAACCAGAATTCATCGGATCTCGACAAACACACCGCAAAAAGAGTTACATCAAATAGATCTCCAAGTAGATTGGGGAGAACTTTGTACTGAGATTCAAAGAGAGCGAAGAACCCATCTAGCTAATAACTATGGGCTCGAAGATCTGTGGTAAACTACTCACAACTCATCAGAAGGGCCTTGGAGATGATGTAGAGGCCCTTCGTGGTTGATTCCCCCTCTAGTGGAGCGTCGACGAAGGCTCCAAGATGGGATCTCGCGGATACAGAAGGTTGCGCCGGTGGAAATAGTTTTTCGTGGTGCTCCCCGATGGTTTCAGGGTACGTGGGTATATATAGGAGGAAGAAGTAGGTCAGTGGCCGCTCAAGGGGCCCATGAGGGTTGGGGCGTGCCCACCTCCAGGGGGCGCACCGGGCACCCTCGTGGCCGCCTCCTCTGTTGCTTGACGTCCACTCCAAGTCTCCTGGATCACGTTTGTTCCATCTGCGATTGAGCGTTTCTTGTGCGGCCTTAAGCCTTTGCTTCTGCTTCTTTAGACTTCTCGCAGTGGCCATAAGCCTTCTGTGGAGGTTATCTCGTTCCAAGCATGTTTCTGGGATGATGAATGCATCATCGTCCGGACTGTGCTCTTGTCCCGGGGTAGTTTGATGAGTTCGTCCCTCGGGATCATTGTGATCGGGCGTCTGCTCCGAGCTATGTTCGGCGTGACCTAGATCATCCTGCTCCCTTGCTGGGTCCATATGGTCGTTGTTGCCTTTGAATTTGACTGGGGTGTCGATCTTTCTAGCGTTGTTATCACTATTTTTACTGTTGCTGGACTTGGAGCGCCGTCTACGCCGTCATATTGGCTTTTGTCCGGGGGTTTTATCCTCTGGTTTATCACCGTCATCTTCTTTAGGCGTATCCACCATGTGTATATCATATGACGAGGTGGCAATCCAGTGCCCTGTTGGTTCTGAATCGTCTCCTCCACCGACATCCATACCGTCGGTATCATCGGAGTCGAAGTCAAGCATGTCTGATACATCATCGATAGTGGCTATGAAGTGGGTGGTGGGTGGGCAATGGATTTCTTCATTGTCTTCTTCCCCTCTGAGCCGGACATAGTTCGGCCAAGAGTCTCCTGACAAAGAGAGAGACCTTAATGAGTTCAGCATGTCACCAAAGGGCGAGTACTGGAAGATATCCGCAGCGGTAAACTCCATTATCGGAGCCCATCCAGATTCGGCGGGCTCGGGGGTGCGCGGACTAGAACCTACAGCCGGACATGAGTCCGGGGGTCCGGTGACACAGGCTTCCTTGGGGGTGAAGTCTGTGTTCGGCTCTACCGCCGATGAGTGTGCGGCCTCCAGGGTGGGGTCCATCCACCCGTCCTCGCGCGACGCAATCTGCTCCGGATTTAGGTCCAGGGCTTCTACAGGGGCGATATCCTGAGCATTGTCGGATAGCAGGTGTAAGCCATGCTCATCATGAATGCCCGGCGCTCCTGGCACAGGCCCAAACCCGTTGAAGATCAAGTCTCCGCGGATATCGGCCGTGTAGTTCAGGTTTCCGAACCTGACCTGGTGGCCAGGGGTGTAGCTATCGATCTGCTCCAGATGGCAAAGCGAGTTTGCCCGCAGTGCGAAGCCGCCGAACACGAAGATCTGTCCGGGGAGAAAAGTCTCGCCCTGGACCATGTTGTTGTTGATCGAAGGAGCCATCAAGCCTCGCAGTGATGACATAGAGGAAATCTCAATGAAAGCACCAATGTCTGTGTCAAAACCGGTGGATCTCGGGTAGGGGGTCCCGATCTGTGCGTCTAAGGCTAATGGTCACAGGAGGCAAGGGACACGATGTTTTACCCAGGTTCGGGCCCTCTCGGTGGAGGTCCTGCTAGATTGATATTGATGATATGAGTGTTACAAGAGTTGATCTACCACGAGATCATAGAGGCTAAACCCTAGAAGCTAGCCTATGATGATTATGATTGTGTCTCTAAGGACTAAACTCTCTCGTTTATATAGACACCGGAGAGGGCTAGGGTTTACATGGAGTCGGTTACAAAGAAGGAAATATAATATCCGGATCGCCAAGCTTGTCTTCCACGCAAAGGAGAGTCCCATCCGGACACGGGACGAAGTCTTGAGTCTTGTATCTTCACGGTCCAACTGTCCTGCCAACGTACATAGTCCGGCTATCCGGATACCCCCTAATCCAGGACTCCCTCAGTAGCCCCTGAACCAGGCTTCAATGACGATGAGTCCAGCACGAAGTTTTGTCTTCACATTGCAAGGCGGGTTCCATCTTTGAATACTCCAAAGTAATTATCGAACACTTGAACCGTGTTCGGATCTGCAAGATGATCTCCATAGCATAGCACTTCATAAATCTGATCTGCTGGCAATTTTTCCACGGCGCGCTCCTGCCCCGTGGCCCGGCCCAGCACGAGCCGGTTTTACTTGGCCTCCCCCGATATGCATTGTGAGGCAGTTTTACTGGCACGCCTTGCCAGAGCAGAGATCGTGCTCCCCTTAGCGCGGGATCTTCCATTAATATAGGTGCACGCGTCCCCATGATGTCTGTTGGTATGAATCTGTGTTTTTAGGTAAGTCCCGATCGGTTATGCTGAGGACGCTTGATATTCACCCCCTATATGAAGGGGCCAAGGCCTATCCCTCTTTTCCACCACCCTTGCGCCATTTCACATCTCGAGTTCCAACACCCGAAACCCAAGCTCAAGTACCTTGGATCCTCAACCATGTCCGGATCCAACCCTCAAGGCTGGTGGGTGGCCTCCTCGGTCACACAGGAGAACATTGCGAAGCTGAGGGAGGTCGGATATCTGACCACGGACATCAAGCACAGGCTTCCTGCTCCAGGGCAGGTTATCCCTACTCCCGAGCCCAACGAGAGCGTCGTATTTGTTTCCCACTTCCTCCGTGGCTTGGGCTTCACCCTTGATCCTTTTTTGAGAGGGCTCATGTTCTATTACGGGTTAGATTTTTACGATCTAGCTCTGGATGCTATCCTCCATATCTCATCGTTCATCGTTGTGTGCGAAGCTTTTCTACATGTCACTCCACACTTTGGCTTATGGCTCAAGACCTTCAATGTGAAGCCGAAGATGATTGAGGGGCGACACGCAGAGTGCGGAGGTGCTGCAATAAGCAGGAATGCCGACGCCCCATGGCCAGAGGGCTCCTTCCTAGAGGTGTCCGATCTATGGCAGCGGAGGTGGTTTTACGTCACGGCTCCCACAGGCACAATGTGGGTGGCTGCCCCCAACTTCCGTCCGGGCCCTCCTTCTCAACCGGCATCATGGACCAATGTAGGACGGGATTGGGGATCTACTAGTGATGTACCAATACTGCAGAGCCATATTCGGGAGCTTCTTGAGAGGGACATTAGCCTTGTTAGCATTATTTAGGTAATGCTAATCCGATGGATGTTGCCATGCAAACGCCAGCCTCTCCGGATGTTGGAATTCAATCCGGAAGGTCCACGGACTATTCTGCACTTCTTCGGCCTGACGCTAGAAGGGATGTGTAAATTATTCTTCGGACCACAAGTAAAGTGTCCGGATACCACCGAAGAAGCGGGCCTGAGCTGCAATCGCCCAGATACCCAAGTAAGTAACCCACAAACCGAACACTTCATCTATTTTTTTCATAGTCATTATTCTAAAAATCCTCCGTGGCCAGGAATGGCTCAGCAAGGCGGAGAGAATCAGGTGTCTGGCGCCACTTCCCGAAGGCTCGCCAAGTCCCACCATAGCCAAGATGCTTGGTCGTGTGCTAAGCAAAATGCCCTCAGGGAAAGACGAAGGGAAGAACAGGGAAGCAGAACTTCACACATTGCGCATCCAGACTGGGGGAAGTGCTACCTCCCCAAATAAGGATAGCCCGGAAGGGGAATCTAAGGCCTCCTCCCCTCGCGGGAAGAACAGGGCCGCCTCCGAAGACTTGGAGATGGAGGTGCCTAAACAGGGGAAGAAAGCTTCACCAGGGGGCCTTGCCCCGAAGGGCGTCCTCACCGCGTCATGCCCACCAATGGGCTAGCCCTTAGCCGAGCTGTAAGTTAATCGTAAATACGAAGGTACTGCATTTCTCTGAGAACAATAACCAGGATCCATTCTTTGCAGTCCGGCTAGCAGCTCTTCTCGATAGAGTTCGTCCTCGGGGGATCTCCTTCCGGAGATGATGGAGAGTGAGACCCCACCAACCTCTCCGCCTCATGAGGTAGGCGACCCTGAGGTGTCGTCACTGAGGAGTCCGGATCTTCCGAAGCCAGAAGCTAATCCTTCGGCCGCCCTGAGCCCGGAGCGTTCGGCTCCCATGGGGGGCGATGAGAAGGGTCCGGCACAGTTCGGTGTCTGGCTAGACACGCTGACGGGCCTTCTGGAGCGAGCTGCTCTCTCGGAGGAGCACCATTCATTAATGAGCATGGTGCTGGAGAAGATTTACTCCGCCACAGGCGGGTTGAATGAGGCCTATATGAGCCATGAAAAATACGTAAGTTTTGGCTGTGACGCATGCGCTAGGTGTGCTCCATATGGATAGTAGCCCCTGGGACTCTGGTTGCCCGCCCTAGGCGGCAAACGGAGGATCATATTGTGTAAGTAATGATTGCGTTGTATTTATGCGCAGGTGTCTAAGGATCCGGCAGTCGACCGGACCGTTGAATTTGCCGAACTAAGGAGGTAGATTGGAGCTATTGATGCCGATATCACACTGGTGAACGAGCGGCTTAACGAGTCACAAGGTATGTGCTCTACTTTCCTTATTAGTTTTTATAGGAAAAACCGAGAGGAGCATAATGCTAATTGTATATGCTTCGGCTGTAGACGGTGCTGCTGCCGTGGAAGCCCTAAGGGCGGAACTTGCCCTGGCCAAGGAACATGCCAAGGCAAGAAATGCAGCTGCCCTAAAGGCGGTCGAAGAGTTGAGAGCCGAACAGGCTGCTCGTCGCTGAAGCGAAGACAAAATAGCCGAAATGGCTGTGGAGCTAGAAAACGGTGCCAACCGGTATGAGCTTCTTGAAAAGGAAAATCATGCGAATAAGGCTGACTTGAAGAAGGCCCTTGATGCGGCCAAGGAGAAGCGTTCCAACATTAGGGATGCACGGGAGGAGCTTCGACAGGCCGGAGAGATCGCGGCTGGAAACCCCTATTTGTTGCGGATGAAGTTTTTAGATCCGAAGTACGCTCCTCTGGATCGACGCTGGAGTCCTGTAGACGCCTATGCGGATTTGGCGAGGAGTGCGGCTGATGCAGCCAAGTTTTTTGAGGATCAAAAAGATGAAGAAGTGGAAAAGCTGTTCTGGTCGCAGTTCAACGCTCCAACGCGCACATTGCCTTTGAGTGAGAAGATGGCTGCTGTGGCCGAGCTCCACAGGCTGTTCGGTCTTGCAATGCAGTCTGTAATAGACCATCTATGGCCGAAGGGGCCTAAGCCGGACATTTATTTTGGTTTGGTGCAACAATTCCTTGGTGCCATAGCGCGGATCGATGCCATAAAGAGGTCGGCGTGCATAGAGGGTGCACGGATGGCTTTTGCCGTGTTAAAGCATACTGGACCTATATGGAGGCCACCATCGTTGCGACCCAGAATCCGGCGGGCGGCCAGGATCTGGCCGAGCACATCTTGGAGCAAGTAGTAGAAGGTGCTCGCTTAATGGAGGTCAGTGCTCGAAGAATGTCATGTTCGAGTGACAAATTGTAAAACAATGTTATTTTGATTATGGAGGCTATATTTATACTTTTTGCCCGAAAGTATTGTTGGGCCTCCTTTGCGGCGGTTTTTATGTATATGCGTAATCTGAAAGTTAGCAGTCGTTGGCTTCAGCCCCCACGCATACAATGCGGGGGTGTTCGTGAAAAATATGCGTAATCACACTTGATCCAACGTCTTGGTCCATTAAGGAGGTGATCGCACGTCGAACTAGGCAACCGGACTATATAGCTGTAACACTTTCACTTAGCCATAGAAGTTTGACAATGGAGCTACTATGTAGCCCCTGGTACCTTTGCGTGCATCCGAATACGGGCGCGTGTGTACATGACCGGGAAACGGTCCTTCGTTAATGCAGAGGAATCCTACAGATTCCGATGAGTCTTCGAGTGGTTGAACAGTCTCTCGCTATATCATGACAGTCAGTTTTCGGCTTTCTCTACTGAGGTGCTCATCCGGAATAACCAGGGCACAATCGCAGTAGTTCTCCTTTGGTCGCCTTAGCCGATAAGAACGGAACGTAAGGCGGCGAACCTAGGAGCCGGGCAAACCCAACATTTTACCAAAGACATGATTCGGAGCTGATGCATATAAGGCCAAACTCGCTACGCCGAACACTCCCAAAGGTATTCGGACTTTATAACGTATACTGGGCTGAATAACGCCCTTTATTATGAACCCTGTATTCCCAGGTATGTGCATTAGTCTGTCATGGTGAAATGCCAATAACGGCAGTATCCTCTATGGGTGTAGTACCCATGGGATGTGTAAGCAACAAGAGACAATAAAGAAGGTTTACACAGGGGCTTAATCTAAAGAGAAACCTTTGAGCGGGGCCCTGCTGCACGTCTACGCCTTTGTCCCCGTTGTGCCGTGTCCTGGGAGGGTGTCGCATGAATGATGTCTATAAAAAGAAAAAATCATGTAGAAGAGTATGATGTAAGCGTGCGAAAAGTTGGCTATCACTAATGGATAGTAAAAGTGTAAGACATTGGCCTATTAATAAGGTCAGGCCGAGAATTGGGCTTTATTAATTATCCATAGCCCCTGGTGTCCTCTATGGGATTACATGTGTGGTGCCTAGATCATGTTGATCTGGGCTGCCGGATTCGTCTAACCGTGTCCTTGGTCTTAATGACCAATCATGTTTTCTGGATTAGAGGCCGCTTAGAGTGTGGCTGCTGGAGCCGTCGTGTATTCCTCTGCACGTAAAGAACGCTCTGTGTTACTGTTAATGGTGATGACGCCACGTGGACCGGGCATTTTGAGTTTAAGGTAGGCGTAATGCGGTACTGCGTTGAAGCGGGTGAAGGCCGTTCTCCCAAGCAATGCATGATAGCCGCTTTGGAGGGGGCGATGGTGAAGAGTAGTGCTTCGCTTCTGGAGTTGCCTGGGGAACCGAATGTTACATCCAGTACGAGGGAGCCCCTGCCGTAGGCCTCAACACCTAGTATCACTCCTTCAAAGGTGGTGTTACTTTAGCTGATTCTGGATGGGTCTATCCCCATCCTGCGGACAGTGTCTTGGTATATTAGGTTAAGACTACTGCCGCCGTCCACGAGGACATGAGTAAGATGGTATCCATCTATTATTGGGTCGAGCACCAAGGCATCTGATCCTCCATGCTGAATATTAGTCGGGCAGTCCCTGTGATCGAAAGTGATCGGGCAAGCCGACCAGTGGTTAAGTTTGGGTGCGACGGGCTCTATAGCGTATGCGTCTGTGAGCGCGCATTCGCGCCTTCTCCTGGATGTGTGAGTCGCGTGGATCATGTTTACCATTTTTACCTCTAGGGGGAATTTTTGCTGTCCCCCAGTGTTCGGCTGGCGAGGCTCATCTTCGTCTTCACTTGGTGTTTCTCTTTCCTTGTGTTCAGCATTTAATTTGTCGGCCTGCTTGAAGACCCAACATTCTCTGTGAGTGTGGTTCGCAGGTTTTTCAGGGGTGCCATGAATTTGGCACAGTCTTTCCAGGACTTTGTTCAGGCTGGACGATCCCTTTTTGCTGCCTTTAAATGGCTTCTTTTGTTGACCGGGTTGAGAGCCCCTGAATCTGGTGTTGACCATTGTGTTGTCTGGACTTTCTTCCTTATTTTGACGTTTGTTTTTATTGCGCCGTGGCTTCCCGTCGCCATCCCTGATTTCGGACGTACTTGGGTCGCTGGTGCCTTTACGGGCCAACCAGCTATCTTTTCCTGCGCAAAAGCGAGTCATAAGGCTTGTTAAGGCTGCCATTGTCCTTGGCTTTTCTTGGCCGCGGTGTCTGGCGAGCCACTCGTCCCGGATACTGTGCTTGAAAGCTGCTAGGGCTTCAGCATCCGGACAATCGATGATTTGATTCTTCTTAGTGAGGAATCTGTTCCAAAGCTTGCAGGCGGACTCTCCGGGCTGTTCAATTATGTGACTTAAATCGTCTGCGTTCAGAGGTCGGACATAGGTCCCTTGAAAATTCGCCCTGAAAGCATCCTCGAGTTCCTCCCAACTTCCAATTGAATTTTCGGGGAGGCTTTTCAACTAGTGTTGAGCTGGTCCCTTCAATTTGAGGGGAAGGTATTTGATGGCGTGGAGGTCATCCCCACGAGACATGTGGATATGCAGGATAAAATCCTCGATCCAGACCCCGGCGTCCGTTGTTCCGTCAAATGCCTCGATGTTCACAGGTTTAAAACCTTGTGGAAATTCATGGTCCAGTACCTCTTCGGTGAAGCACAAAGGGTGAGTAGCCCCTCTATATCTGGATGTTTTGTGGCATGTCATTGGCTGTTGTTGTGTCCGGTGCTAAGTCCGAACTGGTATCCGATCAGTATGATCATTTTGGTGACGATAGTCCTGCACCGGGGCGTGTCCTCTAGGTCCATAGACGAACCTATCCGCGCCGGCCTTTTTATCCAGGAGCTCGCGTAAATCGTGTGCAGCGTCGGTAGCTGCTCTATTGCGGTTACGAAGTGGTTTGTTCGGCCTACTAGCCGTATTGCTCTTTAGTGGAGCGGCCTCGTCGTCGAATTCTGGTAGCAGCTTGCGCTTTGGATAGCTCTTTGTTTGGCGATCGTCGTCGTACTTTTCTTTAGTGTCTAGCACTTTATTCCATCTGCGATTGAGCGTTTCCTTTGCGGCCTTAAGCCTTTGCTTATGCTTCTTTAGACTTCTCGCAGTGGCCATAAGCCTTCTGTGGAGGTTATCTCATTCCAAGCGTGTTTCCAGGATGATGAATGCATCATCGTCCGGACTGTGCTCTTTTCCCGTGGCGGTTTGATGAGTTCGTCCCTCGGGATCATTGTGATCGGGCGTCTGCTCCGAGCTATGTTCGGCGTGACCTGGCTCATCCTGCTCCCTTGCTGGGTCCATATGGTCGTTGTTGCCTTTGGAGTTTACTGGGGTGTCGATCTTTCTAGCGCTGTTATCGCTATTTTTACTGTTGCTGGACTTGGAGCGCCGTCTACGCCGTCGTTTTGGCTTTTGTCCGGGGGTTTTATCCTCTGGTTTATCGCCGTCGTCTTCTTTAGGCGTATCCACCATGTATATATCATATGACGAGGTGGTAGTCCAGCGCCCTGTTGGTTCTAAATCGTCTCCTGCGCCGACGTCCATACCGTCGGTATCATCGGAGTCGAAGTCAAGCATGTCTGATACATCGTCGATAGTGGCTATGAAGTGGGTGGTGGGTGGGCAACGGATTTCTTCATTGCCTTCTTCCCCTCTGAGCCGGACATAGTTCGGCCAAGAGTCTCTTGACAAAGAGAGAGACCTTAATGAGTTCAGCATGTCGCCAAAGGGCGAGTACTGGAAGATATCCGCAGCGGTAAACTCCATTACCAGAGACCATCCGGATTCGGCGGGCTCGGGGGTGCGCGGACTGGAACCTACAGCCGGACACGAGTCCGGGGGTCCGGTGACACAGGCTTCCTTGGGGGTGAAGTCTGTGTTTGGCTCTACTAGCGATGAGTGTGCGGCCTCCGGGGCGGGGTCCATCCACCCGTCCTCGGGCGACGCAATCTGCTCCAGATTTAGGTCCGGGGTTTCTGCAGGGGCGATATCCCGAGCATTGTTCAACAGCAGGTCTAAGCCATGCTCATCGTGAATGTCCGGCGCTACTGGCGCAGCCCGAACCCGTTGAAGATCAAGTCTCCATGGATATCGGCCGTGTAGTTCATGTTTCCGAACCTGACCTGGTGGCCAGGGGCATAGCTGTCGATCTGCTCCAGATGGCCAAGCGAGTTGGCCCGCAGTGTGATGCCGCCGAACACGAAGATCTGTCCAGGGAGAAAAGTCTCGCCCTGGACCATGTTGTTGTTGATCGAAGGAGCCATCAAGCCTCGCAGCGACGACACAGAGGAACTCTCAATGAATGCACCAATGTCGGTGTCAAAACCGGCGGATCTCGGGTAGGGGGTCCCGATCTATGCGTCTAAGGCTAATGGTAACATGAGGCAAGGGACACGATGTTTTACCCAGGTTCGGGCCCTCTCGGTGGAGGTAAAACCCTACTTCCTGCTTAATTGATATTGATGATATGAGTGTTACAAGAGTTGATCTACCACGAGATCATTGAGGCTATACCCTAGAAGCTAGCCTATGATGATTATGATTGTGTCTCTAAGGACTAAACTCTCCGGTTTATATGGACACCGGAGAGGGCTAGGGTTTACATGGAGTCGGTTACAAAGAAGGAAATATAATATCTGGATCGCCAAGCTTGTCTTCCATGCAAAGGAGAGTCCCATCCGAACACGGGACGAAGTCTTGAGTCATGTATCTTCACGGTCCAACAGTCCGGCCAACGTACATAGTCCGGCTGTCCGGATACCCCCTAATCCAGGACTCCCTCAGACTCCGTTTGATATTCGTTTTCTTCGAAACACTGAAATAGGCAAAAAAACAGCAATTTGGGCTGGGCCTCTGGTTAGTAGGTTAGTCCCAAAAATGATATAAAAGTGTAAAGTAAAGCCCATAAACATCCAAAACGGGTAATATAATAGCATGGAACAATAAAAAATTATAGATACGTTGGAGATGTATCAGCAAGATTCTCGGAGAGTTAATACTGATGCACCTAGTCCTTCTAATAAAAAGAAAAGGAAAACTGATAGGACTTTGCATGCTTCTAGTGAATCTGTTGTAGACACACCTGAGAATCCAAATGATATTTCTGTTTTTGATGCTGAGACACAATCTGGTAATGAGCATGAACCTAGTGATAATGTTAATCATGATGTTCATGTTGATGCTCAACCTAGTAATGATAATGATGTGGAGATTGAACCTCCTGTTGATCTTGATAACCCACAACCTAAGAATAAACGTTATGATAAGGGAGACATTGTTGCTAGGAAGCATGGTAAAGAAAGAGAACCATGGGTTCAGAAACCCATGTTGTTTCCTCCTAAACCATCTAAGAAAAAGGATGATGAGGATTTTGAGCGCTTTGTTGGAATGCTTAGAACTATCTTTTTGCGTATGCGTTTGACTGATATTTTGAAAATGTCTCCTTATGCTAAGTATATGAAAGATATTGTTACTAATAAAAGAAAGATACCGAAAGCTGAAATTTCCACCATGCTTGCTAATTATACTTTTAAGGGTTGAATACCAAAATAACTTGGGAATCCAGGAATATCAACTATATCATGCTCCATTAAAAGAAACTATGTTAAAACTTATTTATGTGATTTGAGAGCTGGTGTTAGTGTTATGCATTTTTCTTTGTATCGTAGACTGGAGTTCATTAAGTTGACACCTACTGAAATCTCTTTGCAAATGGATGATAAATCAACGGCTATACCCATCGGTATTTGTGAGGATGTGCCTGTTGTGGTTGCAAAAGTTACTGTCTTAACGGACTTTGTTACTCTTGATATTCCCGAGGATGACAGTGATAACCCACAAGTATAGTGGATCGCAATACTTTTCGAGGGTGGAGTATTTAACCAAAATTTATTGATTCGACACAAGAGGAGCCAAAGAATATTCTCAAGTATCAGCAACTGAGTTTTCAGTTCAACCACACCTGAAAGACTTAATATCTGCAGCAAAGTATTTAGTAGCAAAGTAATATGGAAGTAATGGTAACGGTGTCAAAAGTAATAGTAGCAGTTTTGTAGCAATTGTAACAATGGCAGCGGAGAAGTAACTTATCAAAGATCAATATGAAATAAACTCGTAGGCAATGGATCAATGATGGATAATTATGTCGGATGGCATTCATCATGCAACAGTTATAACCTAGGGTGACATAGAACTAGCTCCAATTCATCAATATAGTGTAGGCATGTATTTCGAATATAGTCATACGTGCTTATGGAAAAGAACTTGCGTGACATCTTTTGTCCTACCCTCCTGTGGTAGCGGGGTCCTATTGGAAACTAAGGGATATTAAGGCCTCCTTTTAATAGAGAACCGAAACAAAGCACTATCACTTAGTGAATAAATGAACTCCTCAAACTACGGTAGTCGTTGGAAAGAATTCCAATTATTGTCACCTTGGGATATGCGGATCATAACTCGTAATAGGTGTCTACAACTTGCAAGATTGGATCAAGAACACAAATATATTCATGAAAACATAATACGTTCATATCTGAAATGATGGCACTCGGGCCTTACTGACAAGCATTAGGTATAGCAAAGTCATAGCAACATCAATCTCAGAACATAGTGGATACTAGGTATCAAATCCTAACAAAACTAACTCGACTACATGATAAATCTCATCCAAGCCATCACCATCTAGCAAGCCTATGATGGAATTACTCACACACGGCGGTGAGCATCATGAAATTGGTGATGGAGGAAGGTTGGTGATGATGATGGCAACAATTCCCCTCTTCGGAGCCCCGAATGGACTCCAGGTCTGGTCTCCTGATGAAGAACAGGGGGTGATGGCAGCTCCATATCGTAAAACGCGATGAATCCTTCTACCTGATTTTTTTCTCCCCGAGCGTGAATATATAGAGTTTGAGTTGAGGTCGGTGGAGGTCCAGGGGACCCACAAGGCAGGGGGCACGCCCTAGGGGGGCGCCCCCACCCTTGTGGATAGCTGGTGGGTCCCCTCTGGTTGATTCTTTTGCCGATATTTTTTATTTATTCCAGAAATATTCTCTGTGAATTTTCAGGTCATTCCGAGAACTTTTATTTCTGCACAAAAATAACACCAAGGCAATTCTGGTGAAAACAGCGCCAGTCCGGGTTAGTTCCATTCAAATCATGCAAATTAGAGTCCAAAACAAGGGCAAAAGAGTTTGGAAAAGTAGATACGATGGAGACATATCAGACAATATGTCGATCATCCTTCGTAGACCCTTTTTTAAATACTGCAGGGGCTGTTATTGATTGCAACAAGGGCAATGTCTATTTTTATGTTAATGGTAATGAGCATACGATATAGTTTTCGAAGAAACAACCTCAAGTTAATAGCATCAATTCTATTGGAAAATTTTCAACTATTGCTATTGGAGATTTTGAACTCCCTCTTCCTTTTGTCAAGAAGAAATATGATATTCTTATTGTTGGGGACATGCATATCCCTGTTGAGGTAACCTAGTGTTATTCGAACATTCTCCGGTTTCATGTCATTCGGAAGAAGTTTGTTAATAATACTTGATCAACCTTGTTAATGGATTCCTTTTTGTGGGCATGAGATGGATGAATTTAGAAAACACAAATTTCTGTACCCACTTTTTACTTTCTGTTATTTAGAATAAATAAAGCAAAAATAGTATTATCCGTCTATTTTCTGAATTTTCCATGTAATAAAAAATGTCCCGAAAATAAAAGTTCTCCAAACGCCCTGAAATTTTAGTATGATTTTTATAGAATATTTTAGAATTTTTGGCACTAAGAACACACCAGGGGGCTGCACGAGTGGGCCACAAGCCCTAGGGCGCGCCCTAGTGGCTTGTGGGTCCCATGTGGGTCTCCCTCACTTATTCTAGCAACCATTCATTTTGTCTTCCTCCAGAAAAAATTACCACGTTGCTCAAATCCGTGTTCTTGCTCATCTTGCTGCCATTTTCGATCTCCTTGTGCAAAGCTCCATTTGTAGAACTATTTTGGGGGATTGTGCATCGGTATGTGACTCCTCCAATGGTCCAATTAGTTTTTGTTCTAGTGCTTTATATATTGCAAATTTTTGCTACTGTGGTGACCTTGTTCTTGAACTTGCATGTCAAATTTATACGATCCAAAGTAGTTTTGATGCATGATATAGCCTCTAGGCACTTGTGGGAGTAGTTGCTTTCAATCTTGTTCAGTTCGCTTCACTTTTATTTTGAGTCACCAAAAATTTCAGAAATTTTCAAAGAAAAAGAAATGATGAAGAGATGGTTAAGGGGTTATTCAAGCGGGGTTTCAAAGGAAAATGAAAATGAGAAAGAAGAAGCCCAAGTACAACCTTCCTCGCACTGCGGAGGTTCAGCCGTGTGAATGGCCAAGTGATCCATTCTTGAGGGCGGCTGGAATTTATGAGGACTTTTATTATTTGGCAGAGAATGAAGGCATCACCGAATTCCTCCAGGATAAGTGTGACCAATACCTCCTACTCACTAATACCTTCATGAAAAATTTTCACTTTCATGCTAGGAAATCACCACCCACGGTAGAGTTTTATTTATATGATGAGCATAAGGAGATGATGATTTATGATTTTTGTGAGGTTTGCAAATTACCTTATGAGGGCAACGTCAGTGAACCACGTCCTAGAGATGTGGATGATTTTATTGATGAAGTTACTGTAGGGGAAGAGAGAGGAGTGTCGGAAGAGAGAGTGGCTAGTTTACATTTTCCTGTTTTACGCTATTACTCGTTATTTGTTGGGAGATGTTTAATTGGTAGTGGAGAGAGTGGAGCCCTTAGTGCCCCTGACCTGGCTATTTTGTCGTGATAGAACTTTTAGTTTGGGCGCCATTGTTACTCGACGGTTGAGTTTAAACCGTTCGAGGGGTCCTATCTTTGGAGGTATCTATGCCTCCCGCATTTCTAGACGCTTTGAGATACCCATTAGGCATGATGAGGAAGAGGAGATGCTGCTACCCACTAGATACTTAGACTATAACAGTATGGTAGCGCACGATTTTATTAAGAATGATAAGGACAAGAGACTCATCTACAACGTCGATTTAGCCAGGATACTTGTCAGAGTATTACTTTACCTGCACCTTCTTTGTTCGATATTCATTCAGGAAGATACCTCATTTTGCTCGAGGACATTTATGCATACTGGGAGCGGATGCGATCCCCTGTTCTTGAGCCAGAACTATCACCTGATTTGTGTCACATCCCTAGTTCTGGTCTGCCTAGTGCCACCATCTGGTGTTGCATCATGTTTGCTTTTCACAGAAAGTTGAAATGGGGATGATAGAAACCCCCGGCACCATCCAACTTAACTAGGGTTACTAAAATACTTTTCCAATGAACCTGAAATGCCCTTCTAAAATGTTCGTCATCTTTACCTTGGTCTAGAACCTCTGACAAAAATGGTGCACAATTTTCTAGGACATTATTGGGTCAGTGGATTAAATCACACTTTATTTGCATTTGGGCATTTAAATGCTATAAAATACTTCAAATGCTCAAATAATCATAAACTGAAATGTTTGCTGGTGGAAATATTCCAAACAGTGATATTGAGCAATTTCATGATTTTTGGAAATGCGCTGGCATTTTTAATAAAGCCCAAAATAGTATAAGAAAATATAAAAAAAAAGAAATAAAAGAGAGAGAAAGAAACTGACCCGACGCTTACCTGCAGCCCATCTAGCCAGCCCAACTGGCCTAGCCTGCCATCGCAGCCCCCTCTGTCTCCTTCCTCCTCGCGCCAGTAGGCAGGGGCGCGTGCTCGCCGTGCGTGCGCACACTCTCGCCACCTCCTGCCTCCCTGCTCGCTTCCTCGACCTCCCTGGATACGCCGCGCGTCCCCCTCGACGCTCTCTCACTCTCCTCGTGCTCATTCCCTCCTCTAGCTCCCTCTCCTTCTCTTCCCCGAGCGCACCCGAGCGCTGCCGTCGCCACCGCTCACCGCCGCCATGGCCACCGGCCCTCCCTCGCCCAACTTACGTGCTCGAGAGCTCTGCCACGCCTCCCACGTCAACTCCACCAAGCCACGTGAGCTGGGAAGCACCACAACGCCTCGACGTCGTCATCTTCTACCTCGGGCCACCGAGATCGCCGGCGCTGATTTGCGCCACCTAGGTCATCCCCGGCAGCACCGTCAGCACCATCCTCCTCGCTGTGATCCCCTCTCCGTTTTCCCCCTGTTCCCCTCCTTGTGCTCGACCTCTAGCTTACCTCCCCGTCGCACCCATAAGTGCCTTGCCGCCGGTGATGTCACCGTCGCGGCCATGGCTCTTTTCAGTCGCGTCTCGGTGCGTAGTTGAACTCCTGGAGTTCCTAGGGGCCCGTAGAGCACTTCATACGGTGTCACCGTGGCTTGTAGCCTCGCCTACCTCATTCCCGTACTCCGGCCGCCGCGCCTCCCGCCGTCGGCGTCGCTTCCGTGCACCCCAGCCACCGCCGCTTGATGCATTGGAAGTGTGCGAGCGTGCGCTTCGCATAGAGCCCTTCCGCCACCCGAATGGTCACCGTAGGAGGAATTCCGACGACCTCCGCCGCGACTGGCCTCACCGGCGGCCTTAACTCCGGCTAATCACCGGTTAGGCACTAATCAAATGACCCCCAGGGTCACTAACAAGTGTGCCCCGGCCCTTGTAATTTTTGGCTAGGTTTTAAATTAAACTGAACTAACCAGCTGACGTGGCACCATTAGATTAGCTAATTAGGATTAGTTAGTGACACTCACATGTGGGCCCTGTGTCCTGCTAATTTTAGTTAGTATTAAAACTAACTCTTTTAGCCCCTGAGTCACTAACCAGCGGGCCCCACTGGTCAGGTTTGACCTGGACGGCGCCTGTTGACCTGCTGAGGTCAGCATGACCTAATGCTGACGCAGATATGCATTTTTTCGATTTATTATTTTTGAGGAAATTCTAGAAAATGGCCAAAACTTCTAAAATTCATAGAAACTCAACCATAACTCCAAATGAAATAATTTATATATGAACAATGATCAGAAAAATCCAATCTATCCATCTATACTGGTTTCATGCATGTTAAAGCAACTTAAACCTGATGTTTATATCAAAACATGTTAATTCACTTTATAAATTCATAGTTTGAGTTTGAACTTGAACCTTGGGTTTAAAATAACTCAAACCCATCTGGTTGTAGTTGCATTAGGCCAACACACTCATATTGCCATGTCATGATCATGCATCATATTGTGCATTGCATTGATTGTGTTCCTTCTCTGTTTGCCGGTGTTTGTCCCCTCTTAGTAGACGACGTACCGATGATGAGTTCGAGGACACCGATGAAGAACTATATCATCTTCAGAAGTGCCAGGCAAGCAAAACCCCCTTGTTCATTCTGATACAATCCCACTCTCTCGCTCCTGCTCTCTTTTACTGCATTAGGACAACAATGACTCATGTGTTACTTGCTGCGGTAGTTGAACCCCTTTTCATCTGCATGACCTATCATTGCCACAGTAAATAGATAAAATCCACTAGCATGAGCAGGAGTTGTTTGAGCCCTGATGTGCCTACTCATTCATGCTTGTTTGTCATGCCTGCTACTGCTTAGAGTTTAGTCAGGTCTGATTCATCGGGTATGAATCGGAATGGTGATGAACATGTCCTACTATGTGTGAGCTAAGTGTGTGAACACAATATGGTAAAGTTGGCGGTGATAGGCCATGTAGGAGTACATGGTGGGTTATCTCATTGAAACCATCCTCAGGAACTGAGTTTTGTGTTTGTGATCCATGACTAGTTACTACCACACATTGGAATGCTTAGGTGCCCCTCTCGACTTCTTAACCACCCTTGTCCTTTGTCCAGGAGTTGCAAGTAGTTTCTGGTGTTTGTAGTATGCTGGAGGCCGTGCGCAACGCTGACCCGAGGGGTGGGCTATGATGCGGTAGGCACGTGGCCGGGTATGTCGGGCGCCCGTTTGGTGTCGCGGAACCCTGTACAGATCGTTTGGGGCCGTATGTGGAAACCTCGACTGGACTCCCTGCGAATGGAACCTGAATAGGCGATTAACATGGACTAGAGACTTGAGTGTTTAGGTAGGCCGTGGCCGACACCCTCGTTGGGCTTCCGCTTGAAGGTTGTCGAGTACATGTCGTGTAAGCAACGGTAAGTGGTGAGAGCGTGTGTAAAGAAGTACACCCCTGCAGGGTTAACATAATCTATTTGAATAGCCGCGTCCTCGGTAAAGGACTTCTGGGTTGCCTATACAGCTCATAGACAAGTGAAAGTGGATACTCTAAAATGCGCAAGATAAGCATGAGTGTTATGGATGGCGTTCTCTTAGGGAGACGGGAGCAGATCCATAGTGGTGTATTGATATGGTGAATATGTGGACTCATGTGCGCCACCTCAAAAGAGTTACTTGCAGTCATAGTTTAGGATAGCCACCGAGTCAGAGTTGGCTTGCTGCAGTTAAACCCCACCATCCCCTTTGTTGATAATGATGCATACGTAGTTAGTTCTGATGTAAGTCTTGCTAGGTACATTTGTACTCATGTTTACCTATTTTATGTTTTTGTAGAGAGACTTCCATCTCACTAGTAGTTCCGCGTGGACTTCAACGTTAGCTTGTTACCTCAGCTACGATCTTGTGCCCTCGGCAGGATCTGATAGATAGTCAGGCTTCTCAGCCTTTTTCATTTGTAGATGACTGTACTCAGACATGTTAAGCTTCCGCATATGCTTTGACTTGTATGCTCTGAATGTTGGGTCATGAGACCCATGTTTGTAATATCTCACTCCTCGGAGCCTATTTAATAAAATACTTGGGTTGTAGAGTCATGTTGTGATGCCATGTTGTATTTGCACATATCGAGCATATTGTGTGTATGTTATTGAAATGCTTGGTATGTGTGGGATCTGACTATCTAGTTGTCTATCCTTGATAGCCTCTCTTACCGGGAAATGTCTCCTAGTGCTTCCACTGAGCCTTGGTAGCTTGCTACTGCTCCGGAACACTTAGGCTGGCAGACATGTGTCCTTCTTTGATCCTGTGTCTGTCCCTTCAGGGAAATGTCACGCGGTGTCTAACGGAGTCCTATTAGCTTGCTACATCCCGGTTTCTCCGGAGTCCTGCTAGCCCAGCTGCTACAACCCGGATTCACTCGCTGATGACCGACACGTTCGTTGATGGGTCATGTATGCCTGTCCCTGTAAGTTAGTGACACTTTGGGTTCACGACTAGACATGTCAGCCCGGGCTCCTTGTCATATGGATGCTAGAGACACTATCATATACGTGTGCCAAAAGGTGCAAATGGTCCCGGGCCTGGTAAAGTGACACCTGTAGGGATACCGTGCGTGAGGCTGCAAAGTGATATGAGGTGTTACATGCTAGATCGGTGTGGCATTGAGTCGGGGTCCTGAAAGCTTTGGTATCAGAGCCTGACTGCCTATAGGATTACCAAGCCAAACTGGTCGAAGTTGAGTCTAGAAATGCTTTAGTTATATGTAGGGGAATTGATTGTGGGATGGAACGTAAGGCTCTTTTACTCCTTTATCTTATGCCCTTCTGATCTGAGTCATCTTATCTTTCCTACGGGGTTAAGGAACTAGGATCTCTCTTCTTTCTATCAGGATCACGTGTTACTAATCTGTAGTAACTTATAGGATTATTGGTTACAAGCCCTAGTTCAGTTACTACTACTTCTGTGTGTTCAGAGTTGGTCTCGTAACCTTGATATTGTGCTTCTGAGTGGTTATGCCACCATTTTTACAGGATGTCTTATTTCTTTTCGAGCATTTACAGCTGTTATGATGTCCGAGTCATCCCAGGTTTCTAAATAGTCCGAGATGGCTATGGAGTTGAAAAATGCCGTCGACCGGTATGTACTCCTTGAAAAGGAGAATAAGGCTAGCTCGGCCGAGCTGGACAAGGCACTTAATGCCACCAAAGAGATGCGGACCGAGATCCAGGGTATGCAGGAGGAGCTCCAATTGGCCGACAAAATCGTGGCTGGGGGCTCCTACTTACTGCAGACGAAGTTTTTGGATCCGAGGTATGCTCCCCTGGATGGACGCTGGAGTCCGGCCGATGCATATGCGGACTTGGCGAATAGTACGGCTGACGCTGCCAAGTTCTTCAAGGATCAAGGTGATAAGGAAGTGGAGAAGCTTTTCTGGTTGCAATTCAATGCTCCCACTCGCCAGCTACCGTTAAATGAGAAGATGGCTGCTGTAGCGGAGCTTCATAGGCTGTCCAGGCTTGCAATGCGGTCTGTAATAGACCATCTTTGGCCGAAGGGGCCTAAGCCGGACAGTTACTTTGGCTTGGTGCAACAATTCCTTGGGGTCGTGCCTCGGATCGACGCCATGAGGAGGTCGGCATGCATAGAGGGTGCACGAATGGCTCTTGCTCGCATTAAAGCCTATTGGACGGATATGGAGGCCACCATTATAGCAACCCAGTATCCGGCGGGGGGCCAATATCCGGCCGAGCACTACTTGGCGCAGGTCACAGAAGGTGCCCGCCAAATAGAGGCGCAGTGCGCGAAGAATGTCTTGTTCGAGTGATGAATCGAATCATTGTAAAAACAATGTCTATTTTGATTATGAGGCTATATATATACGGTATATTCTGCTAATATTAGCAGAATAACTATTCTGCACACCACTTCCGCACTGCACGCTAAACGCAAGTGCACGTCATTCCTTGAACCAAGTGTGCTGCAGTACTCACACGAGTGAACTTTCCGTCGAAAAAAAACTGCACGCGTTATTTTTCGGTACTGTTTTCTCTCTAATTTTTTAACCGTTTATCGGAATGAGGCGTGTAATATACCATTGAAAAGCTAGGGACTAGGCGCAACTTCGACATGTTGAACACTTTTCGAGATTCCACACGGTTTAAGAGAAGTTTTGAAAATGGTGCGGCCCATGACGAGTGGCAGCGAGCGTTTTTTCACGATTTCTTCTAAACCACTCGTCGGAATGAAGCAAAGGATACGCCATTGGATAGATATCGTCGAGGCTCATATTTTTCATATATAAATTTTTCTCAAATTCCTTACGGTTTAAGAGCAGTTTCAAATTTACTAAATCGCGGAATTCTGTTTTTCAAAAAAATTCAAATTTTCGGTACTGTTTTTGCTCCAGTTTTTGAACCGTTTGTCTAAACGAGGCGTGTGATACGCTGTTGGAAAGCTACGAACAAGGTTCAACTTTCATATGTTGAAATATTTTTGAAATTCGTTACGGTTTTAAGTTAATTTTGAAAATCGTGCGGCGGACGACGAGTGGCAGCGGCCGTTTTTGGCAAAAAAAAATTGCAAACCACTGGTCGGAAGGATTCAAACGAGACGCCGTTGGAAAGATATTGACGATACACAACTCTTTAATGTAGAACACTCTCTCTAATTCTTGACGGTTTAAGAGGAATTGCGAATTTACCGAAATGCGGACACTTTGTTTCTCGCGACACCCAAATCGACGTGGGTACTTCATCCGACTGAAAACCGCACTGCAACGGACGAAAAACCGCACTGCATCACACGGGTAAAAGAACTGAAGGGTTTCTTTTATTCAAACGTGATTTTTTCAAGAACGAGAAAGTAGAGTGCACTTCACATCGGGTGTAAATGAACCACAGCAGTACCAAAAAGTGAAGTGCACTACTTTTTTTCGCTTTCGTAACAATTTTTTTGCACTTACGGGATGAACAACATCATACGGCCAACCGCACTGCATCGGACAGGCAAGTGAACCCCGTAAGTTTTCTCTTTTTTCAAACTTTTTCACGCTTATTTGTGAACCTTATGGTCAGAGTTAGTGAACCGTGTGGCCCAGACTAGAGAACTGCATTGTTTCGGTTGGTGAAAGTGAATCGCTGGGCAAAACCTAGTGGACTTCATCTAAAAAGAAACAAACTTCTTCTGAAAATATGGGCAACCGCACAGCAATAGGGACACAGGGAACTTCACACAACGACGAAGTGCACTGTAGGCGTCGATGCATTTTTTTACTGATTTTGAACACACAATACCACATGGAACGATTGGCCTTCACATGAGGGCGAACTGAAACCGTCAACCTTTTCTTAAACACGTCTGAAACTACACTGTCAACATTAGTGAACACACACATGAGCAGCGCGAACCGCAAGCATTGCACAAATAGGACCATGTAATCTTTTTACAGAAGACTACTTTACAAAGAGAAATCCAGTACTGCATCACAAACGCATCAAGCAAACTGCACAAACGAGCTGGCCGAGCCGCACGCCCGCACAACCCTGCTTCATGCCGCTCAGCAAGCTGCGCTCTTTGTCGCCATCTGAAACTGCACTAGGGGTAATTCCACGCGAACTGCACTGAACTTGCAAAACAAAATAAAAAAACGCAAGAAATTGAACCAAGTGCGCCACCGTCGTTTGGGAGCCTGTGGAGGAAAAATGATCAACAAAAAACAATCCAGTATTTGGATCCCACACCAGTACTGCACTGTCCCGTGGGATGAACTCCTCGCCCATGCGAGCCGAGCTACAGCATCATTCACAGTGCACTGATGCTGATGGCCACGCCTGGACGCAGACAAGGACGAGAATAAGGGGAGGCGCAGGACTCCGGTGGCGGCGCCCGCAGTGGCCGCATCCCGATGCTAATGGTCGCGCCTGGATCTGGTGGTGGAGAACTCGTCCGCGGTGCGTCAGGTTTCGGCGTGGTCGGGATGTGGAGGCGAGGTAGGTGCGTGGCGCCCGTCGATGGTGCTGTTTGGAAGGCCCCTGCTTGGAAGGCCCACTGGCGCGCCGCCGCCACTTGTGGCGAGCAGTGCATGCTTGGATCCTGTCGGGATCCGGTGGCCCCTGAGGCAGGAGGTGAGCACGCTAGGGGAGGGCCGCCAGGGAGGTCCGCATCGGGAGCCAAGGGGCGCCGGGGACCTGCGCATCGCTGGGCTTGGGGAGGGGCGTCGGGGAGCCGAGAGTCAGAGCATGGGCGATGGCGAGACTCGTGGATCCGGCGGGAGCGTGATGGAAGGGGGCGGGTCTAGGTGCCTGGGCACGGTGGTGCGCGGCGGCCGTCAGCTTGGCTAGGGGAGTGGCGGCGCTATGGGTTGGGGAAAGGGAGGCGCGCCGACCGGATGGAGAGGAGGCACGGCAGCCATGGCTAGCCTCTAGCGCGGGCCTGCGGGGTGGGGCGGCGCGGGGAGGTAGCCAGCGAGGCGCGCCATTGGAGTTGGCCTGGGCCGAGAGGGACATGGGGCGGCGGAGAGGAGTGGGGAAGAAGGTGGAGGTGGGGCGGCATGGGGATCTGGCAAGAAAGGTGGGCGTGGGGTGGATAAGGTGTGGGGAGGGGTCGGTTTTTGTTTTTGTTTGTCTCTCACGCAGTGTTAGCAGAATAAGCGTTTTGGTGTGCAGAATAAGGGTCTTAAGGGGTGTTATCATAATAGACCCACCCTATATATATATATGTGTGTGTGTGTGTGTGTGTGTGTGTGTGTGTGTGTGTGTGTGTGTAATCCGAAAGTTAGCAGTCGTTGGCTTCAGCCCCCACGCATACAATGCGGGGGTGTTCGCGAAAAATATGCTTAATCACACTTGATCCAACGTGTTGGTCCATTAAGGAGGTGATCGCACGTCGAGCTAGGCAACCAGACTATATAGATGTAACACTTTCGCTTAGCCATGGGAGTCTAACGTTGGGGCTACTATGTAGCCCCTGGTACCTTCGCGTGCATCCGAATACGGGCGCGTATGTACATGACCTGGAAATGGCCCTTCGTTAATGCAGAGGAATCTTAAAGATTCTGGTGAGTCTTCGAGTGGTTGATCAGTCTCTCGCTGTATCATGACAGTCAGTTTTCGGCTTTCTATACTGAGGTGCTCATCCGGAATAACCAAGGCACAATCGCAGTAGTTCTCCTTTGGCCGCCTTAGCCGATAATGACGGAACGTAAGGCGGCAAACCCAGGAGCCGGGCAAACCCAACATTTGACCAAAGACATGATTCGGAGCTGATGCATATAAGGCCAAACTCGTGACGCCGAACACTCCTGAAGGTATTCGCACTTTATAACAGAAGATGGGCTCAAGAATGCCCATTTATTATAAACCGTGTGTTTCCAGGTACGTGCTTTAATCCGTCGTGGAGAAATGCCAATAACGACAGTATCCTCTATGGGTATGGAACCCATGGGATGGTTAAACAACAAGAGGCAATAGAAAAGGTTTACACAGGGGCTTAATATAAAAAGAAACCTGTTGAACGGGGCCCTGCTGCACGTCCGCGCCTTTGTCTCCGTTGTGCCGTATCCTGGAAGGGTATCGCGCGAATGTTGTCTGTGGAAAACAGGAAACTCGTAGGAGAGTACAACGTAAGTATGCGATGGATAGTAAAAGTGTAAGATGTTGGCCTGCCAATAAGGTTGAGCCAAGTGTGGGGCTGTATTAAATATTTATAGCGCCTGGTGTCCGCTATGGGATTACATATACGATGCCCTGGTTCAAGTTTTTCCTGGCTACAGGACTCGTCTAACCGTTTCTGTGGTCTTAATGACCAGTCATGTTTTCTGAAATTGGAGGCCACTTATAGTCCGGCCTCTAGGGCCGTCACGTGTTCCTCTGCGCGTGAAGAGCGCTCTGTGATTCCGTTAACGGTGATGACGCCACGTGGACTGGGCATCTTGAGTATAAGGTAGCCATAGTGCGGTAATGCGTCGAAGCGGGCGAATTCCGTTCTTCCAAGCAATGCATGATAGCTGCTTTGGAAGGCTGCGATGGTGAAGAGTAGTTCTTCGCTTCTAGAATTGCCTGGGGAGCCAAATGTTACCTCCAGTACGACGGAGCCCCTGCCGTAGGCTTCAATGCCTGGTATCACCCCTTGAAAGGCGGTGTTGCTTTGGCTAATTCTGGATGGGTTTATCCCCATCCTGCGGACAGTGTCCTCGTATATTACATTGAGACTACTGCCGCCGTCCATGAGGACACGGGTGAGACGGT
The DNA here is from genome assembly GCF_002162155.2 of Triticum dicoccoides. Lineage (NCBI taxonomy): Eukaryota > Viridiplantae > Streptophyta > Magnoliopsida > Poales > Poaceae > Triticum > Triticum dicoccoides. The sequence continues at coordinate 481,507,232 of NC_041391.1, read as the reverse complement.
ATCCGTCGATTATCGGGCCAAGCACCAAGGCCTTTGATCCTCCGCGCCGAATACTAGTTCGGCCGTCCAAGTGATTGAAGGTGATCGGACAAGACATCCAGTAGTTAGGTGTGGGTATGATGGGCTCTATATCGCGCGCGTCTCTATGCGCGCGTTCGTGCCTTCTCATGGATGTGTGAGTCGCGTGGATCATGTGCACTGTTTTAACCTCTGGCTGGAATTTTTTCTATCCCCCAGTGTTCGGCTGGCGAGGTTCATCCTCGTCTTCACTTGGTGTTTCCCTTCCCTTGTGTTCGGCATTTAATTTGCCGGCCTGCTTGAAGACCCAGCACTCTCTGTGCGTGTGGTTCGCAGGTTTGTTAGGGGTGCCATGAATTTGGCACAGTCTGTCTAGGACTCTATTCAGACCGGACGGTCCCTCTTTACTGCCTTTAAATGGCTTCTTTTGCTGATCAGATCGAGAGCCCCTGAATTCGGCATTAACCATTGTGTTATCCGGGCTCTCTTCCTTGTTTTGGCGTTTGTTTTTATTACACCGTGGCTTCCCGTTGCCATCCCTTATTTCGGATGTGCTGGGGTCGCTGGTGCCTTTACGGGCTAGCCAGCTATCTTCACCCGTGCAAAAGCGGGTCATAAGGCTTGTTAGGGCTGCCATTGTGCTTGGCTTTTCTTGGCCGAGGTGTCTGGCGAGCCACTCGTCGTGGATGTTGTGTTTGAATGCCGCTAAAGCTTCGGCATCTGGACAATCGACAATTTGATTCTTCTTAGTGAGGAATCTGTTCCAAAGCTTGCGGGCGGACTCTCCGGGCTGTTGGATTATGTGGCTTAAGTCGTCCGCATCCGGAGGCCGGACATAAGTCCCTTGAAAATTGGCCCTGAAAGCATCCTCAAGTTCCTCCCAACTCCCAATTAAATTTCGGGGAGGCTCTTCAACCAGTGTCGAGCTGGTCCCTTCAACTTTAGGGGAAGGTATTTGATGGCGTGGAGGTCATCCCCACGAGCCATGTGAATATGTAGGATAAAACCCTCGATCCAGACCCCTGGGTCTGTCGTTCCATCGTATGCCTCTATGTTCACAGGTTCAAAACCTTGTGGGAATTCATGGTCCAGTACTTCTTCGGTGAAGCATAGGGGGTGAGAAGCCCCTCTGTATCTGGACGTGCTATGGCATGCAGTCGGCTGTCATTGTGTCCGGTGTTTATTCCGAACTGGTATTTGGCTTGTATCATTGTTTTGGTGACCATAGTCCCTCGCCGGGGTGTGTCCTTTAGATCCGTAGATAGACCTGGCCGCGCGGGCTTTCTTATCCAAATGCTCACGTGGATCATGCGCGGCGTCGGTAGCCATTCTATTGTGGTTAGGGAGCGGTATGTTGGGCCTCCTGGTCATATTAGTCTTTGGTGGAACGGCCTCGTCGTCGAATTCTGGCAGTAGCTTATGTTTTGGATAGCTCTATGTATGGCGATCGTCGCCATATCTTTCTTCAATGTCTAGCACCTCATTCCATCTGCGGTTGAGCGTTTCCTGCGCGGCTTTGAGCCATTTCTTCTACTTCTTTAGACTTCTCGCTGTGGCCATAAGTTTTCTATGGAGGTTATCTCATTCCACGCGTTCTTCCGAAATGATGAATGCATCATCGTCCGGACTGTCTTCTTGTCCTGGGCCGGTTTGATGAACTCGTCCCTCTGGATCATTGTGATCTGGCATCTGTTCCGAACTTGGTCCGGCGTGACCTGGCTCGTCCTGCTCCATCGCTGGGTCCTCATGGTCGTTATTGCCTTCGGAGTTTACTGGTATGCCGATCCTTCTTGCGCTCTTGTCACTATTTTTACTGTTGCTGGACTTTGAGCGGCGTCTGCGTCGCCGTTTTGGCCTTTGCCCGGGGGTTTTATCTTCCAGATTGCCGCCGTCCTCCTCCTTGGGCGTGTCCACCATGTATATATCGTGTGATGAGGTAGTAGTCCAGTGCCCCAGAGATTCTGAATCTTCTCCTGCATCGTCGTCCATACCATCGATGCCTTCGGAGTCGAAGTCGAGCACGTCGGTTAAATCATCAACCGTGGCAATGAAGTGGGTGGTGGGTGGGCAACGAATTCCTTCATCATCTGCGCCCCCACTCGAGGCGGACATAGTTCGGCCGAGAGCCTCCTGACAAAGAGAGAGACTTTAACGAGTTCAGCATGTCGCCAAAAGGCGAGTGCTGGAAGATATCCGCAGCGGTAAACTCCATTATCGGAGCCCAACCTGGCTCGGTTGGCTTGAGAGTGCGCGGACTGGAACCAACAACCGGATATCAGTCCGGGGGTCCGGAGTCACAGGTTTCCACAGAGGCGGGAACTGTGTTTGGCTCCACCACTGATGAGTGTGCAGCCTACGGGGCGGGGCCCATCCCTTCGTCCTCAGGCGACGCAGCCTGCTCCGGATTTAGGTCCGGGGCCACTACGGGGGTGATAACCCTAACATTGTCCGACAGCAGGTCTAGGCCGTGCTCATCGCGACTGTCGAGTGCTCCTGGGACGGGCTTTAATCCGTCAAAGATCAAGTCTCCATGAATATCAGCCATGTAGTTCAAGTTTCTGAACCTGAACTGGTGGCCAGGGGCGTAGCTATCGATCTGCTCCAGATAGCCAAGCGAATTGGCCCGCAATGCGAAGTCGCCGAACACGAAGATCTGTCCGGGGGAAAAGTCTCCTCCTGGACCGTGTTGTTGACGATTGAAGTCACCGAACACGAAGAGCTGAGAGCGGACTGAATAAATCCTGCCTTAGTCTTATAAAGGGCTTTGAGGTATGTTTTTAAGGAACCTTTTGGAGATTATCATTATATGAGTAGTAGCCCCTGATGCACTGTCCAGCGAAAGAAAGCCGGACAAGGGATCAAAATCTTCCGCTTTGCAGGAGACTCAATTAATGACGTGTATCCCTTTGTTTGAAAACATGCGTCTGCAGAGGTGACCGCCGCTCATAGTGCAGAGGTGTCCGGACTAAAGCAGCGTCTGGAACGGGCCGAAGAGGAACTTGGAAGCATGAAGAAGCAGTTGGAACACAAGCAAGGTATGTCGAATACTTTTGCTAAGTTGAGAACAAATTAGAAGTTGTGCCTGATGAAAATATTTGTATTGTATGCTCTAGGGGTGAGTGCCAAAATTGAGGCACTGAAGAAGGCTGTGGCCAAAGCCGACAATAAGGCCGTCGCCGAAAAGGCTCTTCGTGAGAAGCATGAGGCCAGGGTCATTGAAGCTGAGCGAGAGCTCCAGGAGGCCGTGAAGAAAAGCGAGGCCTTGGAGCAGAGTCTAGTAGGGAGAGAATCCGAACTCGCCCAAGCTCTCCAAGCCGTAGAGGATGCTCGGGAAGAAGCCCGAGGTGCTCTGAAGGACATTCAGGAGGCCCGGAAGGTTGCGGCTGGTAAGGCCTTTTGTACTCGAGGCCATTTTTGCATAGTAATGGGAGGAACTCTAAGCGACAAGCTGAATTCTTGTTTCTCCAGGGGCATTTGCGGATCTGCCACACAGCATATCAGATGCTGCCCAATTCTACCGGACTGAGGAGAAGAAGTCTGCGGAGAAGCATTTCTGGTCGCAGTATTTGACGCCGAATTATCCGATGCCCTTTATCGATCAGCTCAAGCAGTTGGTCGAACTACACCAGGCGGCCGAACTAGCCATGAAGGACTTGGTTATCCGGCTGTGGCCCGTGGAGCCAATTCCAAGCAGTTACTTCGGACTCATGAAGCGGATTGTTGGTGCTTGCGCTCGGCTCAATGTCATTAAGCAATCGGTCTGCATAGAGGGTGCATGCATGGCGTTTGCCCGTGCGAAGGTGCACTGGGGGAAGCTTGATGCTGAGAAGCTGATGACTGAGGGACCACCGGAGGGCAAGGAGCATCGCAAGCCCGAGTTGTACTATGAGGGTGTCCTGAAAGGAGCCCGCCTTGTGGCGGATCAGTGTACCAAAGACACTATATTTCCCTGAAGGCAGTCGTGCCATTCTTTGTAATGCGGGATAATGGCACTTATATTATTTATTGCCTATTTATCTGAATGTTTGTTCTTCCTGTGCAGCTGTTTAGTGTATATAAATCCTGAGAGTTGGCCAGTCATTGGCTTCTGTCCCCACGTAAAAAGTACGGGGTGTTCGGGACATACCTGAACACTCTTTCTCCATTGTTGGGTCCTTTTAAGGAGGTGTTCCTCACCACAAACCAGGAAATCAGACTATAGGGCTTTATCACTCTCACTTAGCCATAAGAATTCGAGTATGGTAGGCGAAGCCCCTGGTGTTCGGAAGACCGTACTAGGGGATCTATTGGTGCCTGATCGGAAGACCGATCCATCGCACTTTGCATTTATAATGGCATTATGCAGAATAAATCTTTAAAGATTTTACAACCTCTCGAACAGCTGACCAGCTCTCGATGTATCATGATAGTTAGTTTTCGGCTTTCTCTACTGAGGTGCTCGTCCGGAAGAACCAAGACACAATCGCAGTAGTTCTCCCAGCGCTACCTTAGCCGACGGAGCGGAACGTAAGATACCAAAACATGGGAGCCGGGCAAACCCAACTAATGACCCAAGACATGATTCGGAGCTGATGCATATAGTGCTATAAGTTTGGGGTGCCGAGCGACCGAAAAGGTGGTCAAACTTTGTTGCCATATCATGAATACTATGAAGCCCCTCGCATAGTGGGGCAGCACACGAGACGTGGGTGCCGTTTATGACAGAAAGGCGTCAATGAGGAACGACGGCCGGTAAGTGTTATTTAAGTCTACGCATTGTAGTAGAGTGACATGTCTATGCATGTGAGTACGGTTTATGATTATAAAAAGAGGTGTTTTTGGTGGAACCTGTCGTGGCCGAACTGGAGGAGGCTGTGTGTGGATCTGAAATGTATCCGGACTGCCTCCTTTGGGGGGGAGGTTTTACTTATGTGCTCCTGCCTTGTGCGTCCGAGCTGATTCCACGTCGCCAGTCCTGTTCTACGCCAAAGCTAGTCTGTAAAGACAAATGATTAAAGGCAGCTGCATGTCCTGTGGTTGAACCGCGGGTGCCTGATCGGAGCCTGGCTGAACCAGGCTATCATGCCATAAAGTAGCTCGGACTCCTCAGTTGGTGTCCGGGTAGTTGGCTGCCGAATCAAAATTTGATAAATAGGCACGACTCGCTATTCCAGCAGCGGTATGATTTCCACTCTGAGGGTGGGGTTCGGCCTTGCCCATAATTGTGACTATGTCATGCAGGACTGGCCTAATGTTGCACCCCGTTGAATCTAGCCAACGTGGTTCGTCCCGGTAGTATATGGTAATTACTGTATAAGGGGACAATGCCGAAGACTTATTCTTCGGTGTGGTATTTGTTTGGTGATCCGAAGACAACCATTAGTATGGTGGCCCAGTTAAAACTTGGCCTTTGCACCTGGCATCTTTGAGGAGATGTTATTGATAGTTTTATGCCCGTGGGGGTTCGTGTGAGATGGAGCCCCCAAACTATTGGGTTGGTAGTGAGTGCAATAAAATTGCTATGGTTGATGTTGTCTGGATGGTCCATGTGATCGGAGAAGATCGGCCGTATTTTTGTACTATGGAGGATCTTCTTTTGGCTTCACCATGTTTGATTGGTCTTTCGTATTTTGAGACCTCCTTTCATTGTTTCTGGCACATGACCGGCCGTTTTGTTTTGAGGATCCGGCATTCTCTATTGGTATGCCTGGCCGCCCTTCTAGGGGTACCATGAATTTCACATGGTTGATTGAGTATGCTGCTTGGGCCGGATGAGCTTGAGCTGTTCTTTTTCCGCTGATCGGACTGGGGGCCGCTGAATTCGGCACCAACTTCCTTAACTTGACGCTTACGACTTCGTCGAGGTTTGTGGATGCTGCCTCGTGTTTCCTGTGTATTGTCCCGGACCGTGGTATATTGACGTCGGGGTGTGGGCTTTAGGTTCTCCTTTTTAGGTTGAGGTAGCGGATTGTGCCTTGTGTACCCTTTGACGGGGCGGTCGAGTCCGTATTCCTCGGTTGCCACAACCTTAGTCCATCTGTCTGTGAGCAAATCTTAGTCGGCTTTGAGCTGTTGTTGCTTCTTTTGCAGGCTTTTCGTTGTGGCCATAAGCCGTCGCTTAAAGCGAATCTGTTTTGCGGGATCCCCAGGCACGCTGAATTCATCATCGCCGAGGCTCACCTCGTCTTCGGAGGGGGGCGTGTAGTTGTCCCTCTCCAAGTATCCATCCATTGCCTGTCCGGCCTGCTTGAAGGCAGGCTGATCAGGATTGTATTCGTCTTCGGCACCATCTGGATTGTTTTTGACTGCTGTGTCGTTATTGTTGTGGCAGGGCTTGGGGCGACGCTGATGACGTTCATACTTTGCCTTCTTACTTGAGGGGTTATCCTCCATTGCCTCGTCCCCATTGGTTTCGTTCAGAGTGTCCACCATATATATATCATATGAGGAGGTGGCTTCTCACCGCCCCATGGGCAGTGGTTCCTATTCTTCTTTAGAGCCGCAGTCAAGCACGTCGGTTAAATCATCGATCGTGGCAATGAAGTGGGTGGTGGGTGGGCAACGAATTTCTTCGTCGCCTGCTTCCCACTCGAGCCGGACATAGTTCGGCCAAGAGTCTCCTAACAAAGAGAGAGAATTTAACGAGTTCAGCACGTCGCCAAAGGGCGAGTGCTGGAAGATATCCACAGCGGTGAACTCCATTACCGGAGCCCAACCAGATTCGGCGGGCTCGAGAGTGCGCGGACTGGAACCTACAGCCGGATATGAGTCCGGGGGTTCGGAATCATAGGCTTCCTTGGGGGTGAAGTCTGTGTTCGGCTCTACCACCGATGAGTGTGCTGCCTCTGGGGCGGAGTCCATCCACCTGTCCTCGGGTCATGCAATCTGCCTCGGATTTAGGTCCAGGGCTCCTGCCGGGACGATATCCCAAGCATTGTCCGACAGCAGGTCTAAGCCGTGCTCATCGTGACTGTCTGGCACACCTGGCGCAGGCCCGAATCCGTTAAGATCAAGTCTTCGCGGATATCGGCTGTGTAGTTCAAGTTTCCGAACCTGACCTGCTGGGCAAGGGCGTAGCTGTCGATCTGCTCCAGATGGCCAAGCGAATTGGCCCACAGTGTGAAGCCGCCGAACATGAAAATCTGTACGGGGAGAAAGGGCTCACCCTGGACCATGTTGTTGTTGACGATTGAAGGAGCCATCGAACCTCGCAGCGACGACATAGAGGAACTCTCAAAAGCACCAATGTCGGTGTCAAAACCGGCGGATCTCGGGTAGGGGGTCCCGATCTATGCGTCTAAGGCTGATGGTAATAGGAGGCAAGGGACACAATGTTTTACCTAGGTTCGGGCCCTCTCGATGGAGGTAAGACCCTACTTCCTGCTTGATTGATATTGATGATATGAGTGTTACAAGAGTTGATCTACCACGAGATCGTAGAGGCTAAACCCTAGAAGCTAGTTGTCGGTGTCAAAACCGGCGGATCTCGGGTAGGGGGTCCCGAACTGTGCGTCTAGGCGGATGGTAACAGGAGACAAGGGACACGATGTTTTTACCCAGGTTCGGGCCCTCTCGATGGAGGTAAAACCCTACTCCTGCTTGATTGATATTGATGGTATGGGTATTACAAGAGTGATCTACCTCGAGATCAGAGAGGCTAAACCCTAGAAGCTAGCCTATGGTATGATTGTTGTTCATCCTACGGACTAAAACCCTCCGGTTTATATAGACACCGGAGAGGGCTAGGGTTACACAGAGTCGGTTACAAACAGAGGAGATCTTCATATCGTATCGCCAAGCTTGCCTTCCACGCCAAGGAAAGTCCCTATCCGGACACGGGATGAAGTCTTCAATCTTGTATCTTCATAGTCCGGGAGTCCGGCCAAAGGTCATAGTCCGGCCATCCGGACACCCCCTAATCCAGGACTCCCTCAGTAGCCCCTGAACCAGGCTTCAATGACGACGAGTCTGGCGCGCAAATTGTCTTCGGCATTGCAAGGCAGGTTCCTCCTCCGAATACTTCATAGAAGATGTTGAACACCAGGATAGTGTCCGCCTCTACAAAATAATTTCCACATGCCACCTTAGAGAGAATAATATTTACACAAATCTAATCTGCTAACGTATTCCGCGGCGTGACATCATGCCACGGCCTAGCCTTTATTCATTCTGCCGTTCCACCTCAGCGCGCTTAGCGAGGCGGTTTCCTTGGCACGTCTTGTCAAAGTAGAGATCGTCTCCCCTTATTCCGGGATTCTCATCAATGTGGGCGTGGGTAACCCAATCGCGCCATTAACTGCGGCGCTTGGGAGATAAGCAAGTTTTATTAGGCCGGTAGGGGCTCGTAGTTTTGGCCGCCCATATAAGGGGATAAGCATCTACCCTTTCCATTCACGCCTTCTTCCTCCTTTGCTTATTCGTCCTTGCGCACTCGAGCTCCAAGGCCCAAGTCCGCACATCTCGGCTCGACCTACTCCAACCATGTACGGAGCGGGAGGCAAGTGGATGGCCTCCTCCGTCATGGAGGGGCATATCAAAAGGTTGCGGAAAGCCGGATACCTGCACAACGACATTGCGCACCGGCTTCCAGACGAGGGGCAGCTCATCCCCACCCCCAGGCCCCATGAGAGGGTTGTTTTTCTTCCCCATTTCCTCCGTGGACTGGGTTTTCCTCTTCACCCATTCGTCCGGGGCTCATGTTCTACTATGGCCTGGACTTCCATGATCTCGCCCCGAACTTTATCCTCAACATCTCGGCGTTCATCGTCGTGTGCGAGGCCTTCCTCTGCATCCAGCCCCACTTCGGCTTATGGTTGAAGACTTTTAATGTCAAGCCGAAAGTAGTGGGCGGCCACCAAGCAGAGTGCGGAGGTGCCATGGCGGGCCGGATGGCCAACGTCCTATGGCTCGAGGGCTCCTTTGTGGAGACAATAAAGGGGTGGCAATCGGGGTGGTTCTACATCATCGAGCCGCGCGACCCCAAATGGGCGGCGGCCCCCGAATTCCGATCTGGTTTCCCCACACGGCTTACCTCCTGGAAAGAGACAGGCCTGACGTGGGGAGATTCAGAAGAGCTGAACGGACTCCAAGCCTGCGTCCAAAAGTTGGCGAACAAGAATCTTAAGCTTGTCAACGTAGTCCAGGTCATGCTCATACGCCAGATCCTCCTGTGCCAACAACGTGCCTTCAAATTGTGGGAGTTTGATCTGGCACAGCACCAAACCTTGAGCGGGCTCTTCGACACTACGTACGAAGATGCCTGAAAGGTGCTGTTCAAGGGCGACGAGGCCCCCGCATCTGCTACTAAAGATCGCGGATTCAGCTCGGGGCGTAAAGCCGACGAGGTAAGATATTTTGCTCTTTACACGACACTTTTTCATAGTTTGACACTATGTGGGATCTAAACTCCCTTACCTTTGACAGGACTGGCTGAAGAAGGTCGAGCAGGTTAACTATCCGGCTCCTTTGCCAGAAGACCCAGCGGATGCCCGCTTGACGGGGCTGCTGGTTCCGGCACCTCACATGGTGCCGGAGAAGAAGCCAAGAAGAAGGCCATGGGAACTCGAAAGAGTTCCCGTCGTCAGGTGTTGTCAGACTCACCATCTGATGACTCCGAGGCGGTCTCCTCCCGTAAAGACGAGGAGGAGAAAATGGCTTCTCCTCCATCAGGGGGAGAGAAGAAAAGGAAGGCCTCCCCAACTGGGGAGGCCAGAGGGTCCAAGAAGGGAAGGACCCTTCCTCCGGACTACTCTACCAACGCCGACGACGGCGAAGAGGAGTGGCCCTCGAGGGCCAAGCCCCTGGCTAGATCGTAAGTGTCCGGATTCCAAAATAACTCATAATTTTTTATTTGTCGCACAATGTCTTCTAACGCCGAATACAACCATGTAGCCCGCCCAAGGATGAGTTTCCTGCTTCGTCGAGCGGCTCCCTGGGTTTGTCGGATGTGAATAGTACTTCACTTCCGACGGCCTCCTCCCCTCGCGACGTAGAAGACACCGCGGCGGAGTCCCAAAAGGGGCCCAACCAGGAGGAGGTGGTCCCGGAGGCGCCACAAGGCGACCTCCCAGACACCGGGCGAAAGGGGGCTAAAACTCCAGAGTGCTATAAGTCCGACCCTGTGCCGGACTCCGTATTGGAACCTTCAGTGGTTCCGGAGTCTTGTGGGCAGCCCCTTCACAAGAAGGGCAAGACTGCAACGCCGGCAGCCTCTGTCCAACCGGAGGCACCGGATAATCTGCTGGAGGCGCTTAACGGCGCCTCCGTCGACGAGAAGCATCACATTATTATGAGTGCGGTGATCCAAAAAGTTCAGTCCGCCAAGAGCGGACTGACTAAAGCCTGTACCAGCCTTCTAACAGGCTTTGAGGTAAGTTTTTAGGATATGTAGGAATATTACCGCATAGACAGTAGCCCCTGATGCTCGGTTTGGTGTTCGGAAAGAAAAGCCAAGCTGAGAATCTAAAAAGATATACGCAGGAGTCTAACAGGATATGTCAATATGGGAATGCAGGCTGCGCTGCTAACCTCTGCCGCACTGACTACGGAGGTCAATGCATTGAAGCAGAGCCTCGAGCGGTCCGAGAACGAGCTCGGCCGTGCCAAGAAGCAGCTCGAGGACAAGGAAGGTAAGTGATACCTTATTAAAGTAGTACCTTATAGAAAAGGATTTGGTTGCAAAAAATGACAGGAATAACATGGGTATCGTAGGGGCCACGAATGAGGTGGCGACCCTGAAGGAGGCGATGTGCAAGGCCGAAAGCAGTGCGGCCTTGGAGCGCACCGAGCGAGAGAAGCAAGAGGCGCAGGTGGCGGAGGTGCGTCAAGAGCTCCAGGCTCTCGTGGAAAAGCACGAGGGCTTGGAGCGTGACTCGAAGACTCGGGAGTCCGAGCTTGCCTCGGCTCCTGAGAGTGCCAAAGCCGCCAAGGCCGAAGCCCAAAAAGCCCTCCAGGAAATTGAGGCGATAAAGAAGATAGCGGTGGGTAAGGCCTTCTTCATGCAAAGCAAGCACGTGAAAGTGAATTACCTGTTACTTACCCGAATCCGGAGCTCTCCAGGAGCTTTCGCAGGTCTGCCCCGCAGTGTGTCTGATGCTGCCGCATTCTACTGGGCCGAGGAAGGAAGCTCGACGGAGAAGGTATTCTGGTCTCAGTATGCTGAGGCCGGACATCCGGTGCCCCTTAGCGACCAGCTAAAGCAGCTGGTCGAGCTCCACAAGGTGGCCGAACAGGCCATGAAGGGTCTCATAGTTTGGCTGTGGCCTAAGGAGGCGATGCCTGGGAGCTACTTCAGTCTGGTGCAGCGGCTGGTGGACGCCTGTCCATGGATTGAGGTCATCAAGCATTCCGCCTGCATTGAGGGTACCCGTCGGGCCCTTGCCCGTGCTAAAGTGCACTGGGGCAAGCTTGACGCGGAGAAGCTTGTGACGGACCCGCCACCGCCGGGCAAGGAGTATCGCACTCCCGAGATGTATTATAAGGGCGTCCTGAAGGGTGCCCGCATTATAGCGGGTGAGTGCTCCAAAGATGTAATTTTTGAGTAGACTCGCATGTTGTTATCCTGTGCGCTGAAAACTTTGTTCATGTGCGCTAACCAACACTTGTTAATTTAAAATATTACCTTCTGTGCGGCCGTTTATCAAATCTGAGAGATGCAAGTCGTCGGCTTCTACCCCCATGCCACGAGTGCTGGGGTGTTCGGGATAAACCTAAGCGCTCTTGTTCCCGTTCTTGGGTCCATCTAGGGAGGCGCTCAGCGCAACGAACCAGGCCGTTGGACGTATAATGCTTTATCACTCTCACTTAGCCATAGAATTCTATAATTTTAAATTTCGGCAAAGCATGGTGTTGACGAAGAGCGGGTCCACGGAAGGGTAAGCTCCGGCGCACCCCTACCTGGCGCGCCAAATGTCGGATGTGGGGTTCCGGTAAGACCCTTAAGGTCCAAACTCTGGGGTGCACCTGAAGATCTTTCACCTACCAATCTGCGTCCGAACGCCTTGCTCAGGATCTAAGCTACACGATGAATAACACAAGGGACACAAGATTTATACTGGTTCAGGCCACCGTTGTGGTGTAATACCCTACTCCAATGTGTGGTGTGGTGGATTGCCTCAGGGGATGATGATGAACAGTACAAGGGAAGAATAGCCTCGCGAGAGAAGTTCTTGGGCTGGTGCGGTGAACTACTTGGGTGAGTTCGATCGCCTCTGGATCTGATGAGAACTCGATGCCCTCTACTGTGGTGGCTATCCCTATATATAGAGGCCCTGGTCCTCTTCCCAAATATTGAGCGGGAAGGGCGCCAACAATGGCCATTTTGAAGGGGAACATCTAGTACAAGTTATCCTAACTAAAGTCGTTCTTCGGCTGCCAAAGGCACTGGCGATGATGCCGTCTTGGGCTCCACGGTGACCTCCGTCATGCCACTCTGCTGGTCTTGGTCTCATTGCACCGAAACGGTAACCTTTGCCTGATGCCTCGGTACTCCGCGCCTGTGCTTGCCCCCTTTGCACCAAAGAGGAAACAAGGACACTACGCAGGCCGGCACTCGCCTGGCGCCCGCCTGGTCTCGATCATCATGGCTTGCATCACGAGCACCTCATGAAGTACCCTTGCCTTGATCTCTCCGCCTCCTCGCGAGCCTGCCTAGTGAGGCCGCTCCTGAGGAGACCTTGCATTGTCCGCCCCGCGAGGCTTGGCCCCTCGCGAGGGTCTTGAGCTTAAGTTGATGAAGTTGGGCCATACTGGGCCACCACTTGAGCCACATCGCAAGCAGGCAAGTCTGGGGACCCCTGTTCCCAGAATGCCAACAATTGTTGACATCTCCCTTGAGGTGGGAGGTGAAATCATAAGCCCCTATCTTTCTATGTGTCCGATTGAAATGTTTTGCTCATGTGTATGAGGTGAGTGTTAGCAATCATAGAAATACTATATGACAGTTGAGTATGTGGAGCTCTTACTTAGACTTTGTTGAATAAGTTGAATTGCAATTGTTTGGTGACTAAGAATATAGGTTGTTGAGTTTCAAGAGAATTCATTGTTTGAACCTTAACATGTGAATTGATTGCTACTTGGTCGTGAGAAGTTTTATAAGAAAGAATTGTTGTTATGATGCTAGAAAAAGTGATTGAAATTGTCATTGATCAAACTTGTGCACTTTGCTAACATTCACACTTCATAAATTATTTCTTTCATCATTTACCTATTCGAGGACGAGTAGGAATTAAGCTTTGGGATGCTAATACGTCTCCAATGTATCTATAATTTATGAAATATTCATGCCATGTTTACAATAACTTTATATGGTTTTGGTATGATTTGCATGGAACTAACCCGGACTGGCGTTGTTTTCAGCAGAACTACCGTGGTGTTGTTTTTTGTGCAGAAATGGAAGTTCTCCAAACACCGTGAAACTTTTTGTGGATTTTTTATGGACCAGAAGACTACCAACTATGGGGTGCCCCGAGGGGGCAACAACCCACCAGGGCGCGCCTGGGGGCCTCCCGCACCCCCTCTTCGCCCTATAAATTCTCAAATATTCCAAAAACCCACGAAGGGACCCTAGATTAGAAGTTCCACCGCCGCGAGGCTCTGTAGCCACTGAAAACCAATCTAGACCCCGTTTCGGCACTCCTCCAAAGGGGGAGATCATCACCGGTGGCCATCTTCATCATCCTGGCGGCCACCACGGTGAGGAGGGAGTAGTCCACCCTCGGGGATTTCTTAACATAGATGGATCATATGATGTTTATCCCCTCTCTACTCTTGTTGTGATGAATTGAATGTTTAACCTTTGAAGTTTTGTCTTATCAGATTGAATGTTCAGATCTGAGAACACATGATGTATGTCTTGCGGTATGAATACTTGAGGTGACAATGGGGTATCATATTGATTCACTTGATGTATGTTACGGCACTCAATTGCGGATTCCCAAGGTGACATTGGGGTAATCTATGCATAGGGGTTGATGCATATTTTATTATCTTTTCTCTGATAGAAACTTTTGGGTCTCCTTGTAATTCTTTGTGTGGATTGAATATTATGATCATGAAGTTGTTTGATGCATATCGTAGAATTAACTCACGGATACTTGTGGTGACATTGGAGTATCTATGTGCCATTAGAGTTGGTTGATATGTGTCATATGGTGTTATTTTAGTATGAACTCTTGGTTAGATTGATCGGAAAGAATAGCTTTGTGTTATTTTAGTACGAACTCTAGATAGATTGATGAGAAAGAATAGCTTTGAGGTGGTTTTGTACCCTACAAACAATTTCTATCTTTTGTTCTCTGCTAATAGGAACTCGGGAGTGATTCTTTATTGCACTTTGAGGGATAATCATATGATCCAACTATGTTAGCATTGTTGAGAGATTACACTAGTGAAAGTATGCACCCTAGGCCTCATTTTCCATCATTGCAATACCGTTTTTTCTCCGTTTTACTATTTACTACCTTGTTGTTTTTTATTGTTCGCACTACAAAAACTCATATCTACTATCCATACTACACTTTTATCACCATCGCTTCGCCGAACTAGTGCACCTATACAATTTGCCATTGTATTGGGTGTGTTGGGGACACAAGACATTTCTTGTATTTTATTGCAGGGTTGCTTGAGAGAGAATATCTTCATCCTACACCTCCCACGGATTGATAAACCTTAGGTCATCCACTTGAGGGAAAATTGCTATTGTCCTACAAAACTTTGCACTTGGAGGCCCAACGCGAGTCTACAAGAATAAAGTTGTGTAGTAGACATCACCCACTTCACAAAATTGCCGTTTTATTTGCCTTCTCTTTTTCATTTGCCTTTTTCTTGTCAGATCTCTTATTTGCTTGAACTCATTATCATGAGTGACTTTGGTATGGCAGAGGCAGATGATGGCCTAACTCCTAAAATTGGACAATCTGGCAATCTAGATTCTAAAACTTTTGTTTTGGGGAAAGGCAATGTTTTGGGAAAAGAACATATCCAAGAATTTTTCAGTTGTGTTGGAAATTTGACTTTTGATGATGCTCCTATACTTAAAAGAACTAAATCTTATGTGGAGGCTATTTTAGCACTAGTTTCAAAACTTGAAAATAGATTTAGACGTACCCATCCTACCTTGCAAAGATTGTTTTATGAGCTACCCTCTATAAAAGACCTAAAGCTAAAAGGATAGCTACCCATGTTCTTATGAATGAATTTGATCACATAGTACGGGAAGCTAGGGAATTTGTTTATTTTATGGTATGAACCATGCAAAACCGGTAATAGATAAGATCGTTTACAATAGTGATTATGTGTTAAGACATTTTCTTGGAAATAATCAAATATTTTATTTGAACCTTAAAAAAGAAATCCCCATTTTGGATGTAATGCGACAAGTTTTTAGTGATGTTAATAAACAATATTCTTGGATTGTAGCCGGTAATCAAAGGGGATATAAGGATGGACAACTTGATAATGCTAAAATTTCTATGGACAATGTGTTTCAAGTCATATTTGAGAAACCTCCCAACAAGACCACATCTATGGAGGATAAGAAGAAAGATGACAATACTTCAATCTATGCATTATGCCTAGCTAGGGGCATAAAACGATAACGCTTGTTGGGAGGCAACCCAATGAATAAAATTTATTTTTGCCTTTCTCTTTCTGTTCTTGAGTGTTTGCACAATTATGCTACCGTTATGATTATGTTTATTGTGTTTTAAACTTTTAATTAGTGTTTGTGCCAAGTAAAGCCTTTGGGATCATGTTTGGTGATAGTTGATTTGATCTTGTTGAAAAACAGAAACTTTTTGCGCTAGTAGCAGAATTGTTAAAAATCACAGAAGAGCGAGAAAATCCTGATTTTTGTCCACAAGATTGATATAAAAATTGCCTATGTTTCCAAATTGTTCAGAATTTTTGGAGTTACACAAGTATGGTCAAAGTCCAGATTACTACAGACTGTTCTGTTTTTTGACAGATTCTGTTTTCGTTGCATTGTGTGCTTATTTTGATGAATTGATGGATTGTATTGGGGGTATAAGACATGGTAAAGTTGGAATATAATAGGTATAATGCAACAATAAAATATTAATGGGTTTGCAATAGTACTTATAGTAGTGATTTGCTTTATTATACTAACGGATCTCACAAAGGTTTTGTTAAGTTTTGTGTGATTGAAGTTTTCAAGTTTTGGGTGAGATCACGATGGATGAAGGAATAAGGAGTGAAAAGAGCCTAAGCTTGGGGATGCCCAATGGTACCCCAAGTTAATATTCAAGGAGAACCAAACAACTAAGCTTGGGGATGCCTCGGATGGCATCCCCTCTTTCTTCTAACGACAACCGCAATTTTACCTGGAGCTATATTTTTATTCGTCACATATCATGAGTTTTGCTTGGAGCGTCTTGTACTATATGAGTATTTGCTTGTTTTTCTTTTTAGTTTGTCGCAAGTATCCTTGCTGGACACACCTATTTGAGAGAGCCAAAATTATGCTATGGTTTATTAGAATTGCTCTGTGTGCTTCACTTAAAATTTTTGAGCTATGGAATTGCTCTTGTACTTCACTTATATCTTTTTGAGAATGGTGTTCTTTAATATTTTTAAGAAATACACTCATGCTTCACTTAGATTTGTTTGACGGTTAGTAATTTTTTTGAAGAAATTCTCTCATGCTTCACTTATATTATTTTGAGAGATTGAAATCTTTATGCTCATGTTCTTCACTTAAATTTGTTTGAGCTTGTCAAAAGCAATTGCAACTTATGAAACTAGTCCCAAAGTGATATTCAAGAGGGATATAATAAAAACTTTAATGAAGATCATTGGACAAAATAAACTTGATTGTTTGTAATAGTTTTGAGATATGATGATAGTAATATATGAGTCATGTTGGTGAGTAATTATGCTTTAGTAAGAATATTGGTGTTAAGATTTGTGATTCCCTATGCAAGCATGAAAGTCAATAGTTATGCAATGCAATTACATCCTACTTACGGTGCATTATTCGGTGTTATTTATGCTTAATGCTCATTTACTGAATTTTCGTTTCTTGGTTGGTTGATTCTCAATCTTTTTGCTAGCCTCCACTTGTACTAAGTAGAAATACTACTTGTGCATAAAAAACCTTAAACCCAGTTTTGCCTAATGAGTCCACCATACCTACCTATATGTGGTATTTTCATGCCATTCTAAGTAAATTTGTATGTGCCATCTCTAATTTCCAAATTGAATTTCCTTTTTGTGTGCCCGTACCGCTCATGAAGTGGCACGGGGTGGCCAATATTTTCCATACTAGATGTGTTATTCTCAAGATGAGTGTTTATTCACTTGTCATTGCACGAGAGTACGACGGTAATAGGGATGCCTAGTCCCGAAATGAAAAAGAAATTCACTTTATGTTATCAAATAATAAATTCCTTGGAAAGTATTGGTATGGAAGGCACCCGTGGATACGGCTAGCAATGGATTGTGAAAGATTGGTGGAAAAAGGAATAAACTTTATTTTATGTTTGGGAGCCGCCTATGATATATCTAGCATGGAAAGTGTGGGGAATTACTCGGTCATTTTCGTTGACAGGAAAAGCATGCCTATCAAAAAATTTATCTCTCAATTTTTGCTTTGAGCTCTGACACCTCTACAAATCTCTACTACCCTCTCCGAAGGGCCTATCTATTTACTTTATGCAATTTTTATTTTTTATTTGAGTCTCCATCTTCTCTTATAAAGCACCAACTAGGGAGCACTATGATCGTACTTGAGCATTGGATGTAGCTAATATTCAAGTGTATTTCGTGAATGGATCAATGATTGAGCATGATGGGCTATGGATAACTTTTTCTTTAGCGTTGGTATTTTGAAAGACATGGTTGCTTGTTGATATGCTTGAGTATTGAAGTCTCCATGTCAAAACTAGACTATTGCTTTGGACCATATAAAAGTC
The DNA here is from genome assembly GCF_002162155.2 of Triticum dicoccoides. Lineage (NCBI taxonomy): Eukaryota > Viridiplantae > Streptophyta > Magnoliopsida > Poales > Poaceae > Triticum > Triticum dicoccoides. The sequence continues at coordinate 481,489,305 of NC_041391.1, read as the reverse complement.
CAAATGTCCATGCTACAAAGAGAAGAATATGTGATGAACATGTTAGGCAGCATTCCACATCAAATATTCTGTTTTTATCATTTACCTACTAGAGGATGAGTAGGAATTAAGCTTGGGGATGTTGATACGTCTCCAACGTATCTATAATTTTTGATTGTTCCATGCTGTTATATTATCATTCTTGAATGTCCTACAAGTATTTTATAGCAACTTTATATCATTTTTTGGGACTAACCTATTGACATAGTGCCTAGTGCCAGTTGTTGTTTTTTTCTTGTTTTTTACTTTGCAGAATATCAGTACCAAATGGAGTCCAAACAGAGTCTATATACATACGTATGTAGTTCATATTGAAATCTCTAAAAATACTTGTACTTAGGAATAGAGGTAGTTGTATTTTACATCATTTGTGCAATCGCAATTTAGCTTCTAACATTTACTGGTTGCCTGTAGGTACATATATTAGCGGTATTGATCCGCGCTTCGATCCCTTTTGTGTATGGGGCAATGAGATATTCATGAACTAGCGTGAAGTGAGGAAACTAAGAAAGATTGTTAGGCAAAAGAGACGGGTGATGAGAATTAAAATCTTTATTTACACTTTGTCCAATACAATAGTAAACTTTAGGATGGTGAGTAATGTGTTGCCTTTTCCCCTACCCACAACGAGTTACTCTATTAGACATGAATATCTGAAAGTTTTCTCTTTTCAGTGGTTTCTAAAGCAATTTGCTGATGATTACCTTGCAAGCTACATGACCCGAGTGGAGGCAACTACGGTTAAAGTATATAATTTATACTACCATAATGATGGTCTAGAAGTCTTCTTGAAGGTGGTGAATGATGGGCGGGAAATCGTCACAAAGGGTTGGACAAAAGTTGTTCACGTCTATGGCATGTGTGAGGGCACATTATGGGCATTCCGCTTCTTCAACACCATGAACAGCGAAAATGATTTATATTTCTCTCTTCACCATTACCGCCTCTAAATAGTGTGGTTCATCATAGTTAATTGCTGCCTAATCCTGTAATTACTAAACATATTGTACTGAGAATTTTATTTATGGATTGGTTGTTGAACCATTGTGCTGAGAATTTGAATTTAACATTTCATATTTCAAAATTTCCAGTTCGAATAATAAATTACATGGTAAAATTAAACAGGAGCGAATAAAATAATGTACACACACTTAGAAAGAAAACAACGTATGTGATGGAAAATATAGAATAGATGGTTCTTTGACGTGAAACGTTTGCGATGCTCGACGGATGCACACATGGTTTCGTCTCATATGCGTGTGCGATTCATGGTAATACGGGAAATGTTTCAAACCTTTATAAGTTTGTAATATTGGACAAAAAGAAGACGGTGCATATATGGAGCCCGTGTGTGATAGAAATACCCATTGCACATAGTTATGAAAATGGACACGTTTGGGATACTAGAGGCATCGCACATATTTTACACTTTTGAACTATGTGCGATAATGTACCTATCACAAACACATCGGTAGATTAAATGTTTGTGATATCCATATTTTCCCCACGCTATAGTAGTGTAATTGTTTTGGATGCCTCTTGGATCAAAAAGGTAACGTTGAGACGTAACATGTGGGACAGGCGTGACTTCTCATACGTTTATTGTATGGAAATCATCAGTAGCCTCTCGCCTATCCCCAACAGTTTCTAGGTCGTGTGGGAAGGACCCCCCCCTATCGCACACACTTGCAAGGCGACGGTTTAAAACTCTGTCGCAGAAAGGGGGTAAAAATCGTTTGTGTAGCATGTAACGGTACTGGTGGTAGGGTGCTACCCCCTCCACTTCATGCTGGAGGAGGAATCCTATGAACGCATGACCTTGCTCAAAATTTGTCTGGCATTTAGCCATGACCTGCCATAACACAACCAAGAGGATCTATCTTTGTCGAACCCCTCTCGATGACGGTCAAGAGGGATATAGACCGCACGGGCCCATGGACGGGCAGGCCGTCGAAGATCAGGTGATTGGGGCCAGAAGACCACCACCACCTCCATTTGGCCAAATATATCTAGGAAAAGGGTAGTGTGATGTTTAAATACACAATGCACAACTTTGATGTGGCACATGCCTCACAAACCAAACAACCCCCTTCAATATGTATATTATCACGTTAAGGCTGTTGGGTGCCTGCCCCCACTTCGTGTCAGTGGGACGCATGCACTCATACTTTGGTTGGACATGTGACCATGGCACGGACCAAGCGAATCTATCTTGGTCAAATGACCACTATTGCTGTCCGTTAAAAAGGGAAGACCGCGTGAGCCCACGGATGGGTCTGTCATCAAAAACCGCATGAGAGGGGCCAGATGACTAGCAGCACCTGCATGCGGATGAAATGTACATAGGAAGGGGTGGTGTGTGTGATGTGTTTTAAATACCCAATGTACAACTTTGGTGTGGCGCCTACCTCACGAACCAGACAAACCCATGAAAGCTAGGTAATTGAGGACGACATACGTAGGGTGTTGGTCCACCCACCACTTTGAGCACATGGGAGGGAATCCTAAGAACGCATGAGCTCAAACTTTGCTCGGACATTTCACCATGACCCACCGTAACACGAACCAAGAGAAATCCATTCATGGTCAAACCCCACCCGCTCACCCATCCTTATACGGCTCCATCCACAACACACTTAACCTATGCGTTCCATTCAAATCAGCTAGCGGAAGGGAAGCTACACCTTGCTAATAAGGGTTGCCTCCTCGCATATATAAGGTGTATCCCAATGGTCATCGTGTGGGCCCTGCTCCGTATCACAGACGTTTGTGGCTTTAGAAACCATGTGCAATCTTTACATAGTGGACCGCTTCCATTCAAACTTGGATAATTTATACATAAACCGGATGGTTTTCATCCAAAATGGAGCCTATTCATTACATTTTTGACATGTTTCATCTAAACTATATATAGCGGGCTAGCAGGCTGTTCTAGTTAACCTAGTAATATAATCTAAAACTAGGCGAATACCAATATAAATAGGGACTAAACTGACCGGAGTCCATGACCACCACCCTTTCCTAGAGTAACTCTTGGCCTCAGATGAACCGGTTCAGGTCTTCGTCCACGTGTTTGATATGCTCGCAGAACTGTTGTAGCGTGACACCGACCTCCTCCGTGGCTATTTCATTGGCGATGCACAATTCCAAGATCCGACGACCATTTTGCTCTATTTCATCGTTGATGTCACCTTCGCAGCCAAGGCGTTCACCGAGGTTAGAGACCAGCGCATTGGCATCATGGGTGTCGTGGACTCTGGTAACAGGGTGGTTGGCGTATAGAGAAATTATGGTGCTGACGGCCGCTGCCCATTCCTAGCGAGGAATCGGGATTCTGACGGCGTGACCAGCGTCGAGTGGTGGAGCTAGAACCAAGATGGGGGCATCACACTACTCATTCAGTGCAGTGGTCCGAGGTCATTGAAGGGTGGCATTATAGTGCTGTTGTGCGGCATTGGGTTGCTGACTTTGCTCTGCGTCACGACCAAGACACCTGCAAACACTGATGAAGTCGTCTCCCTCTTGCTCGGAGGCGCGCTAGCGCTCTTGTTCTCCGGCCTACTCTGGCTTGTTCTCCTCATCGAGGAGGTTGATGACGGGGGTGGCGCTTCAGCGGGTTGCCATGCTCAGAATTAGGCCTACATGGAAGGGTATACTGTTGTATGGCCAGTGGGTCACAACATAGCTAGCCTTTTATGCCCACTGACGCTAGTGGCGGGAACCCGATGGGGGAGTTGATGCAGCTTGAAACTGCGTCGGTATTTCCCCAAAGAGGAAGGGATGATGCAGTCCAACTACGGTAGGTATTTTCCTCATTTATGAAACCAAGGTATCAATCCAGTATGAGAACCAAGCAACACTATGTAAATGGTACCTACACACAAAGAGCAAATCCTCGCAACCCAACGCGTAAGAGGGGTTGTCAATCCCTCCTCAGTAAAAAGATAGATCGGTTTGTATAAGTTTTGATAAATAGATCTTGGTAAAACACGAAATAAAATAAATAAAGAAAAAGTGCAGCGAGGTATTTTTGGGTTTTTTGAATAATAGATCTGAAAACAAATGCGAATAAAAATAGATCTGAAAGCAATATGATAAAAGATAGACCCGAGGGCCAAAGATTTCACTAGTGGCTTCTCTCGAGAAAATAGTATGCGGTGGGTAAACAAATTACTATTGGGCAATTGATAGAAGATCAAATAATTATGATGATATCCAAGGCAATGATCAATATATAGGCATCACGTCCAAGATTAATAGACCGACTCCTGTCTGCATCTACTACTATTACTCCACACATCGATCGCTATCCAGCAAGCATCTAGTGTATTAAGTTCATGGAGAAACGGAGTAATGCAATAAGAACAATGACATGATGTAGACAAGATCTATTCATGTAGGAATAGACCCCATCTTGTTATCATTAATAGCAACAATACATGCGTGCCTCGCTGCCCCTTCTGTCACTAGGAGAGGACACCGCAAGATTGAACCCATCAAAAAGCACCTCTTCCCATGGCAAGAAAAATCAATCTAGTCGGCCTAACTAAACCAAAGATTCGAAGAAGAAATATGAGGCTATAAATAATCATGCATATAAGAGATCAAAGAAGACTCAAATAATATTCATGGATATAGATCTCATCATAAACTCAAAGTTCATTGGATCCCAACAAACACACCGCAAAAAGAGTTAGATCAAATAGATCTCCAAGAGACCATTGTATTGAGAATCAAAAAGAGAGAAGAAGTCATCTAACTACTGTCGGATATTGGGTTCCGGCAGACCCTTAAGGTTCGAACTCTGGGGTGCGCGTGAAGATCTTCCCCCTACCACTCCCCGTCTGATCGCCTCGCGAGAATCTAAGTTAAACAATGAACAGCACGAGGGACACAAGGTTTATACTGGTTTGGGCCACCATTGCGATGTAATACCCTACTCCAGTGTGTGGTGTTTGTGGATTGCCTCAGGGGCAGATGATGAACAGTACAGGGAGGAACTGCCTCGCGAGAGGTGTTTGTAGGACCTTGAAGTATGTCTAGAGGGGGTGATTAGACTACTTGACCAATTAAAAACTTAGCCTTTTCCCAATTTTAGAGTTTAGCAGATTTTAGCTATCTTAGGACAAGTCAAGCAATCATCACACAATTCAAGCAAGCATGCAAAGAGTATATGAGCAGCGGAAATTAAAGCATGCAACTTGCAAGAAAGTAAAGGGAAGGGTTTGGAGGATTCAAACGCAATTGGAGACACGGATGTTTTTGGTGTGGTTCCTATAGGTGGTGCTATCGTACATCCATGTTGATGGAGACTTCAACCCATGAAGGGTAACGGTTGCGCGAGTCCACGGAGGGCTCCACCCACGAAGGGTCCACGAATAAGCAACCTTGTCTATCCCACCATGGCCGTCGCCCACGAAGGACTTGCCTCACTAGCGGTAGATCTTCACGAAGTAGGCGATCTCCTTGCCCTTACAAACTCCTTGGTTCAACTCCACAATCTTGTCGGAGGCTCCCAAGTGACACCTAGCCAATCTATGAGACACCACTCTCCAAGAAGTAACAAATGGTGCGTTGATGATGAACTCCTTGCTCTTGTGCTTTGATACGTCTCCAACGTATCTATAATTTTTGATTGCTCCATGCTACTTTATCTACTGTTTTGGACTATAATGGGCTTTATTTTCCACTTTTATATTCTTTTTGGGACTAACCTATTAATCGGAGGCCCAGCCCAGAATTGTTGTTTTTTGCCTTTTTTCAGTATTTTGAAGAAACAGAATATCAAACGGAGTCCAAACAGAATGAAACCTTCGGGAACGTGATTTTCTCATCAAATAAGATCCAGGAGACTTGGACCCTCCATCAAGAAAGCCATGAGGCGGTCACGAGGGTGGAGGGCGCGCCCCTCCCCCTGGGCGCGCCCCCCAACCTCGTGGGCCCCTCGAAGCTCCACCGACGTACTCCTTCCTCCTATATATACCTACGTACCCCCAAACGATCAGGGAGGAGCCAAAAAACCTAATTCCACCGCCGCAACCTCCTGTATCCATGAGATCCCATCTTGGGGCCTGTTCTGGAGCTCCGCCGGAGGGGGCATCCACCACGGAGGGCTTCTACATCATCACCATGGCCCCTCCGATAAAGTGTGAGTAGTTTACTTTAGACCTTCGGGTCCATAGCTAGTATCTAGATGGCTTCTTCTCTCTTTTTGGATCTCAATACAATGTTCTCCCCCTCTCTCGTGGAGATCTATTCGATGTAATCTTCTTTTTGCGGTGTGTTTGTTGAGACCGATGAATTGTGGGTTTATGATCCAGTATTATCTATGGAAAATATTTGATTCTTCTCTGAATTCTTTTATGTATGATTGAGTTATCTTTGCAAGTCTCTTCGAATTATCCGTTTGGTTTGGCCAACTAGATTGGTAGTTCTTGCAATGGGAGAAGTGCATGGCTTTGGGTTCAATCTTGCAGTGTCATTACTCAGTGACAGAAATAGTTGCAAGGCACGTATTGTATTGTTGCCATCGAGGATAACAAGATGGGGTTTTTATCATATTGCATGAATTTATCCCTCTACATCATGTCATCTTACTTAAGGCGTTACTTTGTTTTTAACTTATACTCTAGATGCATGCTGGATAGCGGTCGATGAGTGGAGTAATAGTAGTAGATGCAGAATCGTTTCGATCTACTTGTCACGGACGTGATGCCTATATACATGATCATTGCCTAGATATACTCATAATTATGCTCAGTTCTGTCAATTGCTCAATAGTAATTTGTTCACCCACCGTAGAATACTTATGCTCTCGAGGGAAGCCACTAGTGAAACCTATGGCCCCCGGGTCTATTCTCATCATATAAATCTATATCACTTTATTTACTTGCTTTGTTTTTACTTTGCCTTTACTTTTTACCTTGCATCTATCTATCAAAAATACCAAAAATATTATCTCTATCAGATCTCACTCTCGTAAGTGACCGTGAAGGGATTGACAACCCCTAAGCGCTGGTTGCGAGTTGCTATCGTTTTGTGCAGGTACGAGGGACTTGCGTGTGGCCTCCTACTGGATTGATACCTTGGTTCTCAAAAACTGAGGGAAATACTTACGCTACTGTGCTGCATCATCCTCTCCTCTTCGAGGAAAACCAACGCAAGCTCGAGACGTAGCATGCTTCAAATGATAGTCTCCCCAACACTCAACTCTCTCTCATAGGTTTTGGATCTGGTGGAAAGAAGATTTGAGTGGAAAGCAACTTGGGGAAGGCTAGAGATCAAGATTCATATGGTAGGAATGGAATATCTTGGCCTCAACACATGAGTAGGTAGTTCTATCTCAGAAATGGTAAGTTGGAAGTGTAGGTTTATTCTGATGGCTCTCTCCATGAATGAAGAGGAGGTGGAGGGGTATATATAGCCTCCACACAAAATCTAACCGTTACACACAATTTACCAAACTCGGTGGGACTGATTCAACAAACTCGGTCGGACCGATTTAGTAAACCTAGTGACTGTTAGGATTTTGGTGGGACCGACATGCAACTCGGTAGGACCGATATGGTTAGGGTTAGGGCATAACATAATCTCGGTAAGACCGATTACACAAACTCGGTGAGACCGATTTTGGTAATAAACTTTCCAGAGAGTTGGTCAAGTAAACTCGGTGGGACCGATTCGCTCATTTCGGTGAGACCGAAATGTTACAAAAGGGAAACAGAGAGTTTACATTGCAATCTCGGTGGGACCGATCGCTCACTTCAGTTAGACTGAAACATTACGAAGGGAAACAGAGAGATTACAATCCCATCTCGGTGAGACCGAGATCCCTATCGGTAGGACCGATTTGCCTAGGGTTTGTGGCAGTGGCTATGACATCAAAACTCGGTGGCGCCGGATAGAAAGAATCGGTGGGGCCGAGTTTGACTTTAGGTTTAGGTCATTTGTGGATGTGAGAAAGTAGTTGAGGGTATTTGGAGCATATCACTAAGCACATGAAGCAAGAGGCTCATTAAGCAACACCTCATCCCTCCTTGATAGTATTGGCTTTTCCTATAGCCTCAATGTGATCTTAGATCACTAAAATATAAAATGAAGACTCTTGAGCTTTTGAGCTTGAGCCAATCTTTTGTCATTAATATTTTGAGGGATCCACTTTCATCATCCATGCCATGCCATTCATTGAGCTTTCCTGAAATAATAGTCTTGGAATAGCATTAGCTCAATGAGCTATACGTTGTTATGAATTACCAAAACCACCTAGGGATAGTTTCACTTTCAATCTCCCCCTTTTTGGTAATTGATGACAACATATAGATCAAAGCTTCGACAAATGATAATAAGATTGAAAAACATCGTCGCTTTGAGAAGTATGTGATAAGCAAGAGCTCCCCCTAAATTTGTGCATAGTTTAAGATTTTCTTTGGACTGCAAATGCACAAGGAATTAGGCTCATGGGTTACTCTTCCATGTCACATACATCTTGGTGGACCGCTCAAAATGATAAAGATTGAATACATGCACTCATCACCAAGCAAAGTGAATGATCACATAAGGATAGGTAAGATAATATCATCAAACATGCATAAGTGTAGCTTATGATCAAACACATGATCATCAATGTCTCACAAAAAACAGCATAGTATCTCAAGCAATCAAAAGCAAACAAAGTTTAACCACCAAAGCAAGAGAGAACCAAAGCAACACTCTCTCTCTCTCGAAGCCTATGATCTATACATTTTTCTCCCCCTTTGGCAACAAGTTACCAAAAAGTTCATAGAAAATGCATAGTGCTAGATCGACTCTCAGGCTTGATCTTCAGGTGGTGGTGTAGAGATGGCTCCTTGGACGAAGGCTTCAGTTGAAGTGGATGGAGCTGGAGGAGTTGGTGCTGGAGCTGGTTGCACTGGAGCTGTAGGAGTTGTAGCTCGTGCAGATGATGTGGCTCTGGTGTCTGTCACAGGCACTGCAGCTGACCTCTGAGCTCTAGGCACTCTGGAAAATACATTAGTGGTAATCTTGCCCTTCCTCTCCTGCATGTCATCCTGTAGCTGCTCCACAACTGACTGAATCTCAGTTACTTTGACATCTAGATCATAGAATTTTTGTTCCTGGATTCTTTCCAAGCTCTCCTGATTTTGAGTGAGGGTGGCCAATCCCTTCTCAATCCTCAGAGTTGATTCTATCAAGTAACCAAGCTGCTCCTGCTTGTTCTTCAAAAAGTACTCAGATGCCTCCTCTTGAGTTGGCATCTTGGCAGCCTTCTCTCTCTTCGCCTTCTCCTTCTTCTCTTGAGCTTGTACTGATGATGGTTCATTCTCATTCATGACAACCTGATTGTCCTCAAAGTCTAGATAGAGAGCAAAATGTTCCTTATCCAATAGATATTTTCCTGTGCCCATCTTTGAGTTAATCAACTCCTGAATCTGAGGGGCATATCCACAACTTCTCTTCTGGTCTGCTGCTGTCCTCTTAATGGTCTCAACCATAAGGCTCATGACCTTGAATTTCTGTGGCACATCAAACAAATGCAACATGTTGATTGCATGCCCTCTAATCATGTTGTGGTCACCTGACTTGGGCAATAGAGTGTGCCTTAGGATCCAGTTGATTGTTTGCAGCCCTGACAGAAGAAAGTGGACTGACCCAAACTTATGTGTCTCAATAGCTTTGTCTGGGATCTCCTTGTACATGTGTGCCATGGAATTGTGGTCCATCTTCTTCTTGGCATAGACATCCAAGTCATCTTCACTCTCCTTTGGGGCATTGATCAGTTTTTCCCATTCCTCAACGGTTGACTGGTACCTTGTACCCTCAGACATCCAAACTATCCTCCCATCTGGATAGAAGTGTGCTGTGGAGTATAATTGCATAATGAGTTCATCATTCCAGTTGGTGAGCTTCTACCCAACAAAATTTGCAACTCCACAAGCAACAAAACTGTCTTGCACTCCAGGATAGTGTTCTTCATTTTCTTTCATGTAGGTCCAGTCAACCCACCTCATATCACACACTATGGGCTTCTTGTCCAACAAGATTGTCTCATAGAAATCATGTTGTTCCTTTGTATGAAACCTGTAATCAACAGCAGTTCTTCTCCTTATGGCATATGGATCTGTCATTCTCCATAGCCTCAACCCTGAGTCTCTTATGATATTCATGTCCTCAGCCACAGGATGAGCATCATTGTGGTCTGGTATCTTGGGCTTGAGCTTCCTCGGGACTTGTCCTTCTTCATCTTCCTCATCAGCAACTTCAAGCACTGGGGCATTGTTCTTTTCAGTAGCTGGAATACTCCTGGTATTCCTTTTTGGTGCAAGCTTGGGCTTGGGGGCAGCTTTGGATGCTTCCTTGGGCTTTGATGTTGCAGCCTCTGACTTAATAGCATCACCCATAAGCTTTTGTGCCTTGGGTGCTGGTGCAACAACCTCTTCTTCCTCTTCAGAGTCTCTCCTCATAGAGAGATTTCCAAGAACCTTGGTAGTAGTGGTTCTAGCTCTCTTCTTCTTCTTATCCTGAGCAGCAGCTTCATCTTTTGATTCAATGGTAAACTTCATAGTTTCTCCAGTGGGAACTTTCTTGGGTTTGGAAGTTGTGACTCTCCTTGCAGGTACCTCTTTGGGTTGGGATTCCAGAGATGCTTTAGTGGAGGCTCTGGCTTTGGACATGGGAGTCCTCTTGGCAGGAACCTTGATTTTCATGCCAGGCTTGATGGTTGCAGCTGTGCCATACTCCTTTTTGAGCACTACCTTCTTGGAAGTAGCCTCATCTTCTTCTGCCAAATAATCCTCATCCTCAGATGCTGAGGTTCTCTTCTTTCTTGTCCTGGTGGCAGCTTTAGGCAGATTGCTTGGGGTGCTCTTGTTGCCTTCATCTGAAGTGCTGGAGGGACTAGTGCCCTCACTCATGTGATTGTGCTCTTCTGACCTGTTCTGACTATCACTTTGGTCTGACATGCTGCAAATACTGACTGCCGACCCTGTGAAGAGTTATAGATGAGATAGAATGGATGAGCATCACAAAATGCAGAGATTTTTGCAAAAGAATGATTCAAAAATTCAGTTTTAGTTTTCCACAGAAAGCATTTCGGATCAACCAATTTTCAAACTCGGTGATACCGAAGCAGTTTTGGAACCTAAACTGGTGAACTCGGTGGGACCGAGTCACAGTTTGGTGGCACCGAGACTGCTAGGGTTTCAGAAAGTCCTAAAATTGGTCACACCGATTTGTAATTCTCGGTCAGACCGAGAGTTACTAGTGCAATGGCGTTAGCCTAATCGGTGGGACCGAGTTTTTCAACTCGGTGGGTCCGAGATGGTTTCGGTGGAAACCTAACCCTAAATTTTCAAATCCCATCTAATCTAAGGATTGTATTGACTAGATAGGAGTGTTTCAATCGTGGCAAGAATCATTATGAACACAATGTGCTAGGAATTAGACGAGGATAGCACTGTGATCGAGTCCATACCCTAGCTTGGCGATGAACTTGCTACGGTGGCAATGGCGGGGGTGAAATCCGTTGACGACGGCGGAGACCAGCGACAGGAGGCGGCTAGTGACGAGGAGACGATCCGGAGACCTTGGTGGCAGAGCGAGCTATTGCGCGGGCGAAGAGGTTTGGAGAAATTTCCAAATTTTTGCCGGTGAGTATATATAGCCCGGCCCTGTCGGTGTGACCGAGTGGAACAACTCGGTGGCACCAAGATGCATAACTGTGTACAGTTACAGCAACTCGATGTGACCGAAAAGTTCAAATCGGTTGCACCGAGATTGAAAACCTAGATCGACTTAGTGATCTCGGTAGGACCGAAATGGAGGAATCGGTCAGACCGAGAACCACAAAGAAGTTTTGGAAGGTTAAGTCTATGACGAATCGGGGACTCCGAGTGCTCCTCACACACAGTGGTTCGAATCTGACTTGATCAAATTTTGTGATGTAGCATGAATAGAATTTGAGACGAGAAGAGCATAGATAGCTAGAGAAGGTTCTTAGGCATTCTTAACCATCCACTTGGCAAAAATAAAAAGAATCCAATCAATCAAAACAACAAGTGGATGTCCTTAAATGAGTAAAATATGCACCAACATGCTCACACAATAAGATGGCAAATGAAATATGTGGCAAAACATGCACAACCAATTCTAGCATCTATCGAACAATTGGCGATGACTAGGTCATCTATATATGAGTATATTGACTTAGGAGTCAAATGAGAACATTTGATCATAGGTCATACTCATTGTTTAAGCTCAAGTAGGGTTACCACTTTTACATAATGCATTGATGTGTTCACACCATTAGAGTTGCTTGGACTCAATTCTTAGAGTTAAGCTCCCCCTAGATGTGAGATCCCCTTTTAGAGGGATGAACTAACCTTGGGTTTTGTCGATGATGACTTAGGTGTTGAAGATGTGGATGCTCAATGTTGATGTGGATCATTTGGAGCAATCCTTTGGAGTGAGTTGCACTTTCAACATACCTACATGGGTTAGTCCCACAAGGAACAAACAAGAATATCCATAGACATAGAGTGATGCACACACACAAAGATGTCCATGAAATCATTAGGTTAGCTTGTCCCTTGCCTTACCAACATGAGGGTTTGTGACTCCTTGAACTAGTGCAAGATGTGAAAGTTGATTGCACTTGTCGTTGCCAAAATGATATGAGTGAAGAATGTTGGCGGAGTCACCCTCAAGAACTCTCTAGTTCTTTTTCTTTGGGATCCACATCATCTTGATGGGAATCCTTGGAGTTGTAGTTGTACTTGATGAAGTAGAACTTGATGTAGTCTTGGGAACCCACTTGACCGAGGCCTTAGGTGCTTCTTCAAATGCATGAATCTCTTCTTGAAGCTTGTCCTTGCCTTTGTTATTGTGGTCTTGTGGTGGAAGATCATCTTGTGCTTGTGTTCCTTTGAAGGAAGTAGGATCATACTTCTCTTGTTGAGGAACAAACTTTGTCTTGGGGTATTGATCTTCTTCCCATTCAACTCCATTGGCATTGAACTTTCGTTCAAAACCAACACCTTGATTCTTCCGGTGCCTTCCTTGCTTGCGTACAATTTCCTCGAATTGCTTACTCCCGGCAAGGCTCTTGTAAACACCTTTCTATATAATTCCCTTCAATAAGCTATTTTCTTGCTCAAGTGTAACTTGGCTAAGAGAATCATTAGTGGAATCAAGAGAAGTACTAGAAGCAACAATATTGGATTTGACATTATTATTGTTACTACTAGAGGAAGGATCTTTCTTGTACTTGTTACTAGACTTGACTTGAGGCATGTAAGTAGATAAGAGTAAACGCTTGGAAATGTAAGAAGAACTTTTATTATGAAGATCATCATTGATTGCCTTTAAGAACTCATGCTCTTGTTCAAGATTTAGCTTTTCAAAGTGCAACTTCTCATGAGCTCTTAAAAGTTCTCGATGATCTTCGAAGATAGTTTCATGAGCTAACTTAAGAGTGTTTAGTTCTTTAGTTAGAAGCTCAATCTTCTCCTTATCATTGTCATTCGTTTTATCTTGATTAGCATGATTAATTGACGTTTCATCATAGTATTCATCACTAGAGTTGTCAACAAGTAAATCATCATCACCTAGCAAGTCATCTTCATCACTATTGAAATCAACATACTCAGGATGTGTTACCTTTGGACCTTTGGCCATGAAGCATCTTCCAATTCCTTCATTTTGTGAGTCAAATATGTCATAGGAGTGGTTTACACAAGTGCTAGACCGGCAACACCTTCATCTTGAGTATATTTGGAGTCGGAGTGATAGCTTCTCTCAGAGTGATTGTCGGAGTCGGAGCCGGATATCCATTCACCAACATGAGCTTGATGTCTTCGTTTTGTGTAGCTCCTTGATGACTTGTCCTTCCTTTCCGAATCCTTGCTTCTTCGTGAGGGTCTTCGTTCATAGCGATCATCTCTACTCCTCCTCTCTCTTGATAGTGATTCTTCTCTTTTGCTTCTTCTTTTTGGAGAATCTTCTGTTATTTTGTAGGGTGCCGTACACTCATTGGAATAGCGTTCGGGTCCCCCACAATTGTAGCATTTTCGCTCTCGACTAGAAGATCTTTTGTCATTGTAGGACCTTGACTTGGAGCTTCTTTCTTTGCTTCTACTCTTGTAGAATTTGTTGAAGTTCTTCACCATTAAGCTCAATTCTTCATTGAAGGTTTGTTTCTCACTTGATGATGTGGGGGCTTCACTTGAGGCTTTGTAAGCACCACTTGACTTGTTGTGAAGTTCCTCCTTATCCTTGAGTGACATCTCATGAGCAACAATTCTTCCGATGACTTCCGTTGGCTTGAGATCTTTGTAGTTTGGCATCATTTGGATCAATGTGCACACAGTATCATACTTTCCATCCAATTCTCTTAGGATCTTCTTGATGATGAATCTGTCGGTCATCTCTTCACTCCCTAAGCCGGCAATCTCATTTGTGATAAGTGCAAGCCTAGAGTACATTTTAGCGACACCTTCACCATCCTTCATTTTGAACTTGTCAAGCTGACTTTAGAGCACATCCAGCTTGGATTCCTTGATGGAGTTGGTACCTTCATGCATATCAATCAAAGTATCCCAAATTTCCTTTGCATTCTCAAGACAGCTGATTTTGTTGAATTCTTCGGGGCACAATCCGTTGAAGAAGATATCACAAGCTTGAGCGTTGTATTGCAGCATCTTCAATTCTTCCGCATTAGCTTCACGGTTCGGCTCTCTCCCATCAAAGAATTCACCTTGCAAGCCAATACAAATAATTGCCCAAACAGCGGGGTTATGTCCGAGAATATGCATTTTCATCTTATGCTTCCAACTAGCAAAATTAGTACCATCAAAGTAAGGACCTCTACGGTGATAATTTCCCTCACTAGACGCCATACTCTCCTAGGTTGTGAAACCAAGGCTATGACCACCAAAAGCTATGGAAATCAAAGCAAATGGAGACCAAAGCTCTGATACCACTTGTAGGACCTTGAAGTATGTCTAGAGGGGGGGTGATTAGACTACTTGACCAATTAAAAACTTAGCCTTTTCCCAATTTTAGAGATTGGCAGATTTTAGCTATCTTAGGACAAGTCAAGCAATCATCAAAAAATTCAAGCAAGCATGCAAAGAGTATATGAGCAGCGGAAATTAAAGCATGCAACTTGCAAGAAAGTAAAGGGAAGGGTTTGGAGGATTCAAACGCAATTGGAGACATGGATGTTTTTGGCGTGGTTCTGATAGGTGGTGCTATCGTACATCCACGTTGACGGAGACTTCAACCCACGAAGGGTAACAGTTGCGAGAGTCCATGGAGGGCTCCACCCACGAAGGGTCCACGAAGAAGCAACCTTGTCTATCCCACCATGGCTGTCGCCCACGAAGGACTTGCCTCACTAGCGGTAGATCTTCACGAAGTAGGCGATCTCCTTGCCCTTACAAACTCCTTGGTTCAACTCCACAATCTTGTCGGAGGCTCCCAAGTGACACCTAGCCTATCTAGGAGACACCACTCTCCAAGAAGTAACAAATGGTGCGTTGATGATGAACTCCTTGCTCTTTTGCTTCAAATGATAGTCTCCCCAACACTCAACTCTCTCTCATAGGTTTTGGATCTGGTGGAAAGAAGATTTGAGTGGAAAGCAACTTGGGGAAGGCTAGAGATCAAGATTCATATGGTAGGAATGAAATATCTTGGCCTCAACACATGAGTAGGTAGTTCTCTCTCATAAATGGTAAGTTGGAAGTGTAGGTTTGTTCTGATGGCTCTCTCCACGAATGAAGAGGAGGTGGAGGGGTATATATAGCCTCCACACAAAATCTAACCGTTACACACAATTTACCAAACTCGGTAGGACCGATTCAATAGACTCGGTCGGACCGATTTAGTAAGCCTAGTGACCGTTAGGATTTTCGGTGGGACCGACATGCAACTCGGTAGGACCGGTATGGTTAGGGTTAGGGCATAACGTAATCTCGGTAAGACCGATTACACAAACTCGGTGAGACCGATTTTGGTAATAAACTTTCGAGAGAGTTGGTCAGGTAAACTTGGTGGGACCGGTTCGCTCATTTCGGTGAGACCGAAATGTTACAAAAGGGAAACAGAGAGTTTACATTGCAATCTCGGTGGGACCGATCGCTCACTTCGGTTAGACCGAAACATTATGAAGGGAAACAGAGAGATTACAATCCCATGTCGGTGAGACCGAGATCCCTATCGGTAGGACCGATTTGCCTAGGGTTTGTGGCAGTGGCTATGACATCAAAACTCGGTGCCGTCGGATAGAAAGAATCGGTGGGGTCGAGTTTGACTTTAGGTTTAGGTCATTTGTGGATGTGAGAAAGTAGTTGAGGGTATTTTGAGCATATCACTAAGCACATGAAGCAAGAGGCTCATTAAGCAACACCTCATCCCTCCTTGATAGTATTGGCTTTTCCTATAGACTCAATGTGATCTTAGATCACTGAAATATAAAATGAAGAGTCTTGAGCTTTTGAGCTTGAGCCAATCCTTTGTCATTAGTATTTTGAGGGATCCACTTTCATCATCCATGCCATGCCATTCATTGAGCTTTCCTGAAATAATAGTCTTGGAATAGCATTAGCTCAATGAGCTATATGTTGTTATGTATTACCAAAACCACCTAGGGATAGTTGCACTTTCAGTGTTCTTGAGCTAGTGTGATGAGCTGCTTGGATGAGCTCGATCGCCTATCAATCTAATAATCACCCTCCTCCTACTGTGGTGGCTAGCCCTATTTATAGAGGCCCTGGTCCTCTTCCCGAATATTGAGCGGGAAGGGAACCAACAACGGCCATTTTGATGGGGAACATCTAGTACAAGTTATCCTGACTAAAGTTGGTCTTCGGCTGCCAAAGGCACTGGCGATGACACCGTCTTGGGCTCCACGGTGACCTCCATCCTGTCACTCTGCTGGTCTTGGTCTTGTTGCACCGAAATGGCAACCTTTGCCTGGTGCCTCGGTGCTCCATGCCTGTGCTTGCCCCCTTTGCACCAAAGAGGAAACAAGGACATTGTGTAGGCCGGCGCCCGCCTGGCACCCGCCTGGTCTCGATCGTCATGGCTTGCGTCACGAGCACCTCGCGAGGTACACCTGCCTTGATCCCTCTGCCTCCTCGCGAGCCTGCCTGGCGAGGCTGCTCCTGAGGAAGCCTAGTGTCATCCGCCCCGCGAGGCTGGGCCCCTCGCAAGGGTCTTGAGTCTTGCACTGATGAAGATGGGACGTACTGGGCCACCACTCGAGCCACGCCGCAGGCCGCGGGCATTCAAGTCTGGGGACCCCCATTCCTAGAATGCCGACAGTAGCCCCCGGGCCGAAGGCGCGCTCAGACTTGGCTTAGCGGAGAAGCGAAGGGGCAAGTGCGGAGTGCCGCGGACCACATCATCCTACGGCCTTGGGCTCCGTGTGGCGGTTGATTGGACGTGGGCTCCTCCGCTTCCCCACGCTCCCCCATTATGCGCCTGGCTAGGCGGCCATGAGGCTTGTGCACAGTTATTCTCCCTTTGCTGCATGCATGCTTTTTGTTCCCTTTTCCTCCTCAAGCCTCTCCTTCCGCCTCCAATCCATCTTGAGTTCTTCACCCTTTCCATTGCCATGGCGCCAACGAAAAAGGAGAAGGGGAAGAAACATGCGCCTTCGTCCAGTGCTCCTCCGGCAGCCGCTCCTGCCGTCGATAAATCGCTCATACTCAATCTGGAAGCCTTGGAGAAGGTCTGCTCCGCACTCGCCTCCAGTTTCAACGAGTGCGGGAGGACGGCGGTCTGGCCCGCGCCCCATGCCTCCTTCGACAGGATCGTCACGGAGGTCCGATTCTTCGCTGACGCCCTATGGGCGGGCCTGGTTCCTCCCTTCTCCGCTTTCTTCAATGCGGTGCTTTCCCATTACTAAATCCACATGATGCATCTTGGTCCCCAATCCATTACTCTACTTGCTGTCTTTGCCTTTGTATGCTAGGCCATGGTGGGGATCCCTCCTTCTATTGCTCTCCTGCGCCACTTCTTCTCTCTGCGCTTGACTGACCCTTCCCAATGTTCGGGATGCTGAGCTTCCAGGCCGTGCCGGAGACGGATGCCTCGGGGATCGACTTTGGCCTCCCATCCTCCGCGAACGAGTTTCAGGAGTGATGGATGTACGTGGACGTTGGGGTGCCCAGCCCCCTGCTCGCGCACCCGACATTGCCTGCTATTCCCAATCCTGGTTGGGGTCACGAGGAGCTTACGAGCCCCAGCTTGCTTTCGCCTGGCATCGCTTCGACAGGCTGAGGAAGCTCGGGGTGACAGCGCCCCAGGTGGTGAAGGAGTTCCTCCAGCGCCGCATCGCTCCACTCCAGTGCCATTCCCGCCCAATGTGGGCTTTCTCCGGTCGTCAGGACCGTATGAGGCTCCAGGAAGGGGATCTCGCGTCTGAGATGTTGAAGAAGGTGCTGCAGGTTCTGACTGGCGACCCCTCTCCTGGCAGCGTCCGTCATGGAGGCGCCCTGTTGTATCTTTGCACAAACAGGGTCGAGTTCGTGAGGCAGATGCCCCGCTTCGACGAATGGGGGATGTGCCCGGCTGGCCTCGCGGGGCCATGTGAGAACCCGGTTGCTGCGGTCCTTCACCCAGTCGCCCGCGCCGGCCTTGCCTCAGGAGTCGTTGCAGGGAGGCAAGCATTGGTAGGAGCTGGGGGGCCTGATGTCGAGGTGTTTATGTCGCGCGGGGCTGCTGAGGCGTCATCCTCCGGGGCTTACGGAGCCCCTCTCGAGGTGGTGGCTGATGGGGGGGCACGACTTGCGGCTCCAGAGTCCGAAGCCCCCGAGGCCTCGGCAGGCCACCAAGAGGTGGCACCTGATCACTCCTCTCAGGCTGGTGCCCTTGGTGTAGGCCGTCTTGAGGCTTCGGCTCCTATGCCACGCGCCGTCCCTCACTTCGCGAGCTTGGGCCAGTTCCGCATAGATTTCGAGGCCCTTTGCAAGAGGAAGGAGGCTTCCGGTGGTGATGATCGCCTGTGCCGCCCATTGAAGCACAGCAAGTACTTCGCTGTGGACGAATGAGTCCCTCCTTCTTATTGTTCCTTGTTTGCCGTTCCCTTTGTTGACCGTGGCCTTTCAGGATCCCCCTTGCCAAGCCCGCGGAGCCAGCCGAGGAGACGCTTCCTCAGGCTTCTCCTCCACCACCGGTCTTGATCGCCCCAAGTCTGTGTGCCACCCTCAACGCGAGCTCGGTTGGAGAGGTAGGCCGGCCTGTGGTGCGCCTTGAACTTGTGAGCGCGTCGCTCCTCCTTCGCGAGCTCTCTCTGGACTCAACTAGCTTGCCCCGGGCTCCTCCGCTGATCATAGGCGGCGAGTGGTTGAAGTCGATCTTCGGTTCCTCATCGTGAGGTGGATCAGCGCCTGGCTGGGTCCCTTGCAGGGCCCGCCCGGCGATCGTGGGGGCGCCATCCCCCAGCCCCCTGCCGAGAAGGGGCGAACCTCTCCAGGGTCCTCCGCCAGCGTCGATGGCGGAGGATGACGTTGATGACGTGCTCAAGCGTGCGCGGGAGCGCAACGCTGTCCGACGAGAGTTCCTCCAAAAGGCGACAGACACAGTGAGCCAGCTTGGTGTAGAGCGTGCAGGCGAGGACGTGCATCTTGAAGCTGAAGGCCTGCGGCTGATCGAGGAGCAGCGCAAGCTGAAGGCGGCTGTTGGTCTCGCGCGCCATCAGCGTGATCTCGACAATGCGAAGGCCGAGGCATCTCTGGTGGCCTCTCGGGAGGCCTGCGCCCGGGCCATTGAGGAGGCTCAGGAGGCAGATAGGCGACGTGAAGCCGCGGAGGAGCGCGCATGGGAGCTCCAAGATTGGTGCAACTCCCTGGAGCAGCAGGTGGAGTTGCGCTGAGCCGCCCTTGTGTCGCTGAAAGGGGCGCCCACTGAAGAGGAGGAGCTCCGGAGGCGCGAGGAAGCGCTGACATTGGAGGCTGCCGAACGCAACCTCGATCTTGAGCGGTTGGAGACGAGGGAGCGCCATGTCACCCAGGCTGAGGACGACGTTGGTGCGCGGGAGGCCAGGATCCAGGAGGAGATCGACCATCGTGTGGCGGAGGCTCGCGCCGGCCTTGAGCGCGAGTATGAAGAGAGACTGGAGCTGATCAAGGCCGAGGCCGCGAGCAGAACTGCTGCCCTCAGGACCAGGCTGACCAAAGCCATGCAGCGAGCTGAGGCCTCTGCAGCCGCCCAAAGCACGGCGCAGGCTGAGCTGGCCTCCTCCCGCGCTGAGTTGCTTCTTCTTCAACGACGGGTTGATGATGCCGAGGTCGTTGTGCAGCGGAATGCGGACGAGATCCGCCAGCGGCAGACGCTGGAACACATGCATGGCTGATACGTCTCCGTCGTATCTATAATTTTTGATTGTTCCATGCCAATATTCTACAACTTCCATATACTTTTTGGCAACTTTTTATACTATTTTTGGGACTAACATATTGATCCAGTGCCCAGTGTCAGTTCCTGTCTGTTGCATGTTTTTCGTTTCGCAGAATATCTATATCAAATGGAGTCCAAACGGGATAAAAATGGACGGAGATTTTTTTTTGGAATATTTATGATTTTTGGGAAGTAAAATCAACGCGAGACGGTGTCCGAGGTGGTCACGAGGTAGGGGGGCGCGCCCTACACCCTCAGGCGCGCCCCTGACCCTCGTGGTCCACCCATAAGGCGGTTGACGCTCTTCTTTTGGCGCAAGAAAGATAATTTTATGAGAAAGATCTGGGCGAAAGATTCACCCCAATCGGAGTTACGGATCTCCAGATATAAAGGAAACGGTGAAGGGGTAGAATCAGAGAACGCAGAAACAGAAAGATAGATCCAATCTCAGAGGGGCTCTCGCCCCTCCCAAGCCATGGGAGCCAAGGACCAGAGGGGAAACCCTTCTCCCATCTAGGGAGGAGGTCAAGGAAGAAGAAGAAGAAGGGGGCCCCTCTCCCCCTTGCTTTCGGTGGCGCCGGAGCGCTGCCGGGGGCCATCATCATCACCGTGATCTTCACCATCAACTTCACCGCCTTCATCACTAACTCTTCCTCCCTCTATGCAGAGGTGTAACGTCTCTCTTACCCGCTGTAATCTCTACTTAAACATGGTGCTCAATGCTATATATTATTTCCCAATGATGTACGGCTATCTTATGATGTTTGAGTAGATCTATTTTTGTCCTATGGGTTAATTGATGATCATGATTGGTTTGAGTTGCATGTTTTATTATTGGTGCTGTCCTATAGTGCTCTCCGTGTCGCGCAAGCATGAGGGATTCCCGCTGTAGGGTTTGCAATATGTTTATGATTTTCTTATGGTGGGTGGCATGAGTGACAGAAGCACAGACCCGAGTAAGTAGGTTGTTTGCGTATGGGATGAAAGGGGACTTGATACTTTGATGCTATGGTTGGGTTTTACCTTAATGAATCTTTAGTAGTTGCAGATGCTTGCTAGAGTTCCAATCATAAGTGCATATGATCCAAGTAGAGAAAGTATGTTAGCTTATGCCTCTCCCTCAAATAGAATTGCAACAATGATTACCGGTCTAGTTATCAATTGCCTTGGACAAATAATTTTCTCGTAACAAAAAGCTCTCTACTAATACTTACTTTATTGCTTCTTTATCTAAACAGCCCCTAGTTTATATTTACGTGCTCTTTATATTCTTGCAAACCTATCCTATCACACCTACAAAGTACTTCTAGTTTCATACTTGTTCTAGGTAAAGAGAACATCAAGCATGCGTAGAGTTGTATCGGTGGTCGATAGAACTTGAGGGACTATTTATTCTACCTTTAGCTCCTCGTTGGGTTCGACACTCTTACTTATTGAAAATTGTTGCGATCCCCTATACTTGTGGGTTATCAAGACCTTTTTCTGGCGCCGTTGTCGGGGAGTCATAGCGTGGGGTGAATATTCTCGTGTGTGCTTGTTTGGTTTATCACTAAGTAATTTTTATTTTCTGTTCTTAGTTGTTCTCTATCTTTAGTTATGGATATGGAACACAAAATACCAAAAAAATTAGCTGTACTTGCTACTCATGTAGATGGGGTAACTCCTAAAACCCCTGATGCTCATTATGTGAAAGATATTAAGTACTACTTTGATAATCCTGAGAAAACCCCATTCAACTTGATAATGGGAGACACGTTGGATCAACGTGAATACTTTAGGGATTATCGCTCGACACAAAAAGGGAAACTATTATGGGATCAATTTATTATGTTGCGTTGGTATGCCTGGAATCTATGCTTGAGATATGATATTAATTGTTGCTCTAGGATGGAGGCTCCACACCTTCCCTTTTCATGCAAATTTAATGATAATGAAACCTTAGCTTCTTATGCTAATGGTATATATGATTACTATGATGTGGAACAAATAGAAGAATTTGTTGCTTTTAAGGCTGCTTATGAAATTGAAGCTTTGTTTGAAAAGTATGAAGCTTTTGATGATTATGGTTATAGGCCTGAAAATCTTGCTATACTTAGATATTGCTATGAAAATTATGAATACAATTACTTTATTAATGCTTTTATGAAGAAAGTCAACGCTGTCCAAGAAGAGACTAATATTTTGCAGGAAGCTATGGAAGAAGAAATTGATGAAACTGTGAGCTCATTGAATGAAAAAGATGATGAGGAGAGCAAAGAACAAAAAGAGGAAGAGTGGATTAGCTACCCGTTCCCACCTTCTAATGAGAGTAACCCTCCAACTCATACATTATTTAATTCCCCTTCGTGCTTACTGAAGGATGATTTCTATGATGATTGCTATGATCCCTTGAATTTGTTTGAAATATCCCTTTTTGATGATGCTAGCTATGCTTGTGGTCAAGATGCCAATATGAATTATGCTTACGGAGATGAACTTGATATAGTTCCTTATGTCAAACATGAAATTGTTGCTATTGCACCCACGCATGATAGTCCTATTATCTTTTTGAATTCTCCAAACTATACTATATCGGAGAAGTTTGTGCTTATTAAGGATTATATTGATGGGTTGCCTTTTACCATTGCACATGATGATTTTGATGAATGTAATATGCATGTGCTTGCTGCTCCTACTTGGAATTATTATGAGAGAGGAACTATTTCTCCACCTCTCTATGTTTCCCATACTATGAAATTGCAAGAAACTGCTTATACTATGCATTGGCCTTTACTATGTGTGCATGAATTGTTCTCTTATGACATGCCGATGCATAGGAAGAGAGTTAGACTTCATTGTTGCATGACATATGTTACTTTGTGCTCACTACTAAATTACAAATCATTGTTAATTAAAATTGTCTTTGATATACCTTGGGATCCGGGTGGATTCATTACTTGAGCACTAAATGCCTAGCTTAATGGCTTTAAAGAAAGCGCTGCCAGGGAGACAACCCGGAAGTTTTAGAGAGTCATTTATTTTTGTTGAGTTCTTTCATATAGTTTAAAAACAAAAAAAATAAAGAGGGGAACCCAAAAACTTTTCAAAAAAGGAAAGTGAAAGTGAGAAAGACAAGCATTGTTGAAGTGGGAGAGCTCCTTGAACTTTGTTCATGCTCACGGAAACTTTGTGAATCTTGATTACAGAAAATTTTCATCAAAAATAATTATTCCCTTTTACAATTCCATTGTATTATAAAAATAATGTGCCAAGGTTTGCCTTTAGGATGTTTACAATGTTTGATGGTTTGTACGGTGCAGGACAGAAACTTTGTCTATAGTGCACGATTTTACATTTTTAACTGGAACGTCAAATGGTTCTGATTCCTTTTGCACTGTCTTGATATACAGCGTTTTTATTTTTCCTAATTTTGGTAGAATTTTTGGGGTACCATAAGTATGGTGGAGTTTTAGATTGCTACAGACTGTTCTGTTTTTGACAGATTCTGTTTTTGATGCATAGTTTGCTTGTTTTGATGAATCTATCAATTTATATCAGTGGATTAAGCCATGAAAAAGTTATATTACAGTAGACACAATGCAAAAACAAAATATGAATTGGTTTGCAACGGTACTTAGAGTGGTGATTTTCTTTATTATACTAACGGATCTTACCGAGTTTTCTGTTGAAGTTTTGTGTGGATGTAGTGTCTAATCGAGGATGTCTCGATATGAGGAAAAGGAAGAGAGGCAAGAGCTAAAGCTTGGGGATGCCCAAGGCACCCCAAGTAAATATTCAAGGAGACTCAAGCGTCTAAGCTTGGGGATGCCCCGGAATGCATCCCCTCTTTCTTCAACAAGTATCGGTATGTTTTCGAATTCGTTTCGTTTATGCATTATGTGCAAGTCTTGGAGCGTCTTTTGCATTTAGTTTTCACTTTTATTTTATGCACCATGCTGGTATGAGATAACCCTTGGTTTATTTATAGAATGCTCTTTGCACTTCACTTATATCTTTTGAGTATGGCTTTATAGAATGCTTCATGTGCTTCACTTATATCATTTCAAGTTTGGATTGCCTGTTTCTCTTCACTTAGACAACCGCCATTTGTAGAATGCTCTTTTGCTTCACTTATATTTGTTAGAGCGTGCGCATATCTTTTGTAGAAAGAACTAAACTCTCTTGCTTCACTTATATCTATTTAGAGAGATGAGAGGAACTGGTCATTCACATGGTTAGTCATAAAATCCTACATAAACTTGTAGATCGCAGAATATGATATGTTTGATTCCTTGCAATAGTTTTGCAATATAAAGATGGTGATATTAGAGTCATACTAGTGGGTAGTTGTGGATTAGTAGAAATACTTGTGTTGAGGTTTGTGATTCCCGAAGCATGCACGTATGGTGAACCGTTATGTGATGAAGCCGGAGCATGATTTATTTTTTGATTGTCATCCTTTGTGTTGAGGTCGGGGGCGCGCGATGGTTAACTCCTACCAACCTCCCCCCTAGGGGCATGCGTCTAGTACTTGGTTTCGATAGCTTCTAAATTTTTGCAATAAGTATGTGAGTTCTTCATGACTAATGTTGAGTCCATGGATTATACGCACTCTCACCCTTCCACCATTGCTAGCCTCTCTAGTACCGCGCAACTTTCGCTGGTGCATTACACCCACCATATGCCTTCCTCAAAACAGCCACCATACCTACCTATCATGTCATTTCCATAGTCATTATGAGATATATTGCCATGCAACTTCCATCATCATCATATACATGACTTGAGCATTCATTGTCATATTGCTTTGCATGATTGTAAGATAGCTAGCATGATGTTTTCATGGCCCGTCCATTTTTTTGATGTCATTGCTATGCTAGATCATTGCACATCCCGGTACACCATCGGGGGCATTCACATAGAGTCATATCTTTGTTCTGGATATTGAGTTGTAAGTAAATAAAAGTGTGATGATCATCATTATTAGAGCATTTCCCCAGTGAGGAAAGGATGAAGGGGACTATGATTCCCCCACAAGTCGGGATGAGACTCCGGACTTTATGAAAAATAAAAGAGGCCAAAGAAGCCCAAATAAAAAAAGAGGCCAAAGAAGCCCACCAAAAAGAAAGAAAAAATAATAAAAAAGAAAAAAAATAAAATAAAGAAAATAAAAAAATGAGAGAAAAAGAGAGAAGGGGCAATGTTACTATCCTTTTACCACACTTGTGCTTCAGAGTAGCACCATGTTCTTCATATAGAGAGTCTCTTGAGTTATCACTTTCATATACTAGTGGGAAATTTCACTATAACTTGGCTTGTATATTCCGATGATGGGCTTCCTCAAATGCCCGAGGTCTTCATGAGCAAGCAAGTTGGATGCACACCCACTTAGTTATCAGTTTGAGCTTTCATACACTTATAGCTCCTAGTGCATCCGTTGCATGGCAATCCCTACTCACTCACATTGATATCTATTGATGGGCATCTCCATAGCCCGTTGATACGCCTAGTTGATGTGAGACTATCTTCTCCTTTTTGTCTTCTCCACAACCATCATATTCTATCCCACCTATAGTGCTTTGTCCATGGCTCACGCTCATGTATTGCGTGAAAGTAGAAAAGGTTTGAGAACACTAAAGTATGAAACAATTGCTTGGCTAATTCCGGAGTTGTGCATGACTGAAATATTTTGTGTGGTGAAGATGGAGCATAGCCAGACTACACGATTTTGTAGGGATAGCTTTCTTTGGCCATGTTATTTTGAAAAAACATGATTGCTTTATTAGTGTGCTTGAAGTATTATTGTTTTTTATGTCAAATGATAGATTATTGATTTGAATCACTCGTGTCTTAATATTCATGCCATGATTACACATAAGATCAAGATTATGCTAGGTAGCATTCCACATCAAAAATTATCTTTTTTATCATTTACCTACTCGAGGACGAGCAGGAATTAAGCTTGGGGATGCTGATACGTCTCTGTCGTATCTATAATTTTTTATTGTTCCATGCCAATATTCTACAACTTCCATATAATTTTTGGCAACTTTTTATACTATTTTTGGGACTAACATATTGATCCAGTGCCCAGTGCCAGTTCCTATCTGTTTGAAAGTGCAATATCCCTAGGTGGTTTTGGTAATTCATAACAACGTATAGCTCATTGAGCTAATGCTATTCCAAGACTATTATTTCAGGAAAGCTCAATGAATGGCATGGCATGGATGATGAAAGTGGATCCCTCAAAATACTAATGACAAAGGATTGGCTCAAGCTCAAAAGATCAAGACTCTTCATTTTACATTTTAGTGATCCAAGATCACATTGAGTCTATAGGAAAAGCCAATACTATCAAGGAGGGATGAGGTGTTGCTTAATGAGCCTCTTGCTTCATGTGCTTGGTGATATGCTCCAAAAACCCTCAACTACTTTCTCACATCCACAAATGACCTAAACCTAAAGCCAAAATCGGTCACACCGATTCTTTCTACCTGGCGCCACCGAGTTCTAATGTCATAGCCACTGCCACAAACCCTAGGCAAATCGGTCCTACCGATAGGGATCTCGGTCTCACCGAGATGGGATTGTAATCTCTTTGTTTCCCTTCATAACGTTTCGGTCTAACCGAAGTGAGCGATCGGTCCCACCGAGATTGCAATGTAAACTCTCTGTTTCCCTTTTGTAACATTTCGGTCTCACCGAAAAGAGCAAATCGGTCCCGAGTTTACCTGACCAACTCTCTGGAAAGCTTATTACCAAAATCGGTCTCACCGAGTTTGTGTGATCGGTCTTACCGAGATTACCTTATGCCCTAACCCTAACCAAATCGGTCTTACCGAGTTGCATGTCGGTCCCACCGAAAATCCTAACGGTCACTAGGTTTACTAAATCGGTCCGACCGAGTTTGTTGAATCGGTCCCACCGAGTTTGGTAAATTGTGTGTAACGGTTAGATTTTGTGTGGAGGCTATATATACCCCTCCACCTCCTCTTCACTCGTGGAGAGAGCCATCAGAACAAACCTACACTTCCAAGTTACCATTTCTGAGAGTGTCGGGGGTTGGGTGCGACATATGCCAAAGGATGGCTTATCATGGTGGGAGCGAGTAGAACGTCGCCGGTGCCAGGAAACGGGATGAGGCGAAGGCATGCACGCCGGCGAATCTTACCCAGCTTCGGGGCTCTCCGGGGAGATAACACCCCTACTGCTGCTCTACGGGGTCTCCGCATGATCACTAAGGCGTAGTGACTACAAGGTTGCTCCTAGAGCTGTATTCGGGAGGTAGAAGAAGGCAAGGCTTGCTCTCTCCTTCCTATGTGATCTGGTCTAATGCTAGTGAATGCGAACCCTTTGCATGGGTGCCCCGGGGGGTTTATATAGGCCCACCCCCCGGGGGTACAATGGTAATCTGGCTGGGCGCGGGTCCTAGCCGTCTGTCTCTCAGGCCGCCATCTTCTCCGCCGACTGCTGGGGCCCGCCAACTTGTGGGCCCCGCCAGCGAGTCCGACACTGTAGCCGTGATTCTGATGACGCAGGCTTGGTCACGGGGTCATGGCAACAGTGCCGCCGTCTATCGGGCGATCACTGTCGTTACTCCCCGTCTTATCTGGTTAATGGCGCGTGGGTCCCGCGGGAGAGGCTGGCTGACTCTAGGGAGCCGACTCCCGCAGGGCCGCCTTCGGGGCGTATCCGTCGTCTTCCATGCTCTCACTGACAGGCGGGTCCACTGTCTCTGAGCCGTACAGGTAGGCCATCGTGGCCACAGTGCGCCGCCCATAGTGGGTGAGGTCAGGGCAGGCATGGCAATACTGCCGGGCCACGCCGGAGATCTCCAGCGGTACGGCACGGTGTAGCCATGCCGGCCCCACGTAAGCAGGAGGTGACGGCCGCGCCGTGGTCGTACCCGCCTCGCTTATCGTGACGAGAGTGGAGTCGCGGGCCGACTCTCTATAGCCAGCTCCTCCGGAAGTCGCCTCCATGAGTCGGCTTATTGTGGAGTCACCATATGAGACTCGGCTTATCTTGGAGTCGCCGTCTGGGACTCGGCTTATCTTGGAGTCGCCATCTGGGACTCGGCTTATCTTGGAGTCGCCATCTGGGACTCGGCTTGAGGGGCGCAGCCTGCCCCGATGTCTTGAAAGGTTCTGGGGCCCGGGTTAGCCTACCCGTGGCCCATTACTCCGACAGTAGTCCCCGAAGCTGGTGAGGCTCCGAGAGTGACACATTGTGGGGCCTCAACAGTTTCATTCTTCCAGTGGTGGAACCTGGGCTTCACTTGCCGTCTTCCTCCGGGCCGACTATTCGAAGCCGGATCCGCAGAGGGCCATCCTGCTCTATAAAGAGCTCGAGAGTCGTGGCGGGAGACCAGGCGGCGTGCCTGATACGCTTCCCCGTGGCCGCCCGCCGCGGTCCTATCGCGCGGCGCCACGCGGCGAGGGCAGTCTGCTTGCCCACGCGCGCGACGGGACGGGCCGTCAGGCGGGGCCTGCCACTACCGCGCCTCGGCACGCGAACGGATCCGTTGTGGCCGTGCAAACGGTTGAGCTTCTCACGTCGTTACTGCACGCAGTAACTTTGTGGGGTAAATCGTGGGGCGGCGTGGGGTTCTGAGAGCAGTTAATCCCACACCCGCCCCATCGGCTTCTCAGCCTTCAAGGCTATAAGTAGGCGGGGGAGTGGAGCGGCAAAGCACGCGCGCCCATCTTCCCCGCTCCCCGTCCTCTCTTGCCTCCTCTCCTTCTTCTTGCCACCGGCGAACAGAACCACACCGCACCAATCAGCGATGAGCTCTTCCTCCGCCGCCGCGGCTCCGGCCGTGCGTTCCGGTGCGTGGGACGGCTCGGTGGTAGACGACGACCTCATCGAGTTCCTCCGCAAGACGCGCCGCCTCCCCGATGCACACCTCGTGTGGGCCCGCACCGCGCCTGCGAGGGAGATATCACCGGCGCCGGAGGAGGGCGAGCGGGTCATCTTCTGCTTGCACCTCATGCGCGGCCTGGGGCTGCCGGCGAGCGGCTTCTTCTGCTCCTTCTTGGAGTTTCACGGGCTCCAGCCGCACCACCTCACCCCGAACACGGTGGTGCTGCTGTCCGCCTTCGCCACTCTGTGCGAAGGTTTCCTCGGTGTTCTCCCCACCATCGAGCTGTGGGTAGAATTCTTCTCATCTAAGCTAAGCACGCACATCGCCGGCGTGCCGGCTCAATGCGTTGCCTTCATCGCGATGCGGCGATCGACGGCCGACAACCCCTTCCCTTCCATCTCGCTGATCAAGTCGGTGAAGATGTGGCAGTGCTCGTACTTCTACGTGAAGAACCTCACCCCTGACGGCGACTGGGTTAATCTGCCGCCTTATGAAGTTGGCGCACCAGCTGGGAGGCTCCCCAGCTGGTCTCATCGAGTCAAGACGCTGACTCCCGCCGGAGCCGCCGCCGTAGCACGACTCCGAGTCTTGACGCAGTCGGAGGGCCTCGTCGGGGCCGACTTGCTGGCCGCCTTCGTGGCGCGCCGAGTCCTCCCGCTCCAAGGCCGGCCTCATGCGATTAGTCAGATGAGCGGCCACCGAGACCCGAGTCGGATGAGCACCAAGGAGATGCCCCGCACGGAGGTGGCAAACATGGTGAACCATATCGCGAACTGCGAGCTCGGGGAGGACTGGCAGTTCGGCAAGGAGCCGTACTCGCGCGCCAACCCCCCTCCAGTGGTAAGTCGCATCTCCTTATTGCTTTGTCTTCTTTATAGCCGAATCCTACTTCCGATTTTTATTGGTTTCTTCTGAACTAGAACCCCCTCATACAGCCCGCGGCCGGCGTCACGAGACCGCCCCGCGAGTTCGTCCCCGACCGAGCGAAGAGCGACGTCGACGACCCTGAGTTGGGGGCGGCGGCGATGGAAGCCGACGCCGAAGGCGGAGGAGGAGCGGGAAGCGGCCTCAAGCCCTCGGCCACCTTCGCCGACTGGCCTAAGGACGGCACCGAAGGGGAAGTCGTCCTGCGCCATCAGCCAAGGGTCGGCCCCTCGGGCGCGGGTTCCTCTGCCGGCTTGGTTGGCCAAGGCAGCGCGAAGAGGCGCCACACCGGGCTGGGAGGCGGCGGGCTGGGATCCGCGGCCGCTTGCTGGATCGGTGAAGTCTCCGGGCCGACTGGCGCGATCCCCGGGCCGAGTTCTGGAGTCTTCGGGCTGACCGTCGCAGTCCCCGGACCAGGTTCTAAAGTCCCCGGGCCGGCTTCGACTGCGGTATTTTTGGAGCCATCTGTAAGAATTCTTGTGCCGTCTACTGGTGCTCTTGAGTCGGATCCGACTTCTTCGGGGGGAGCCAGCACAAAAATGGAGTCTGATTCTCGCGAAGGCTTGATAGACGGCTTGAGGAGGCGCTGAAGGGCGACGCCGGATGGTATTGCTTGACGGGTGGAGCCGACTCGTGCCACGGCGTCTGCTTGGTCGTTGTCATTTCTTGGAACGTGAAGGAATTCACACCCCTCAAAGTATCCGTTGAGTTGCTGCACCAGGAAACGGTAGCTCGCCATGTTTGCATCTTTGGCGTCCCAGTCGCCAGACGACTGCTGGACCACAAAATCGGAATCGCCGTAGCACAGGATCCGGCGGATGCCGAGTTCTTTGGCAAGCCGGAGCCCGCGAACGAGCGCCTCATATTTGGCAACGTTGTTGGAGGCGGCGAAGTGGATCTCCAGTGCGTACTTGAGCTTGTCACCCTTGGGGGAGGTGAGGACGACACCGGCTCCCAAGCTAGTGCGTATCTTGGAGCCATCGAAATGCATCCGCCAATCGGTGGAGTCGGGTGCTGGCGGCAGGTACTGGATCTCGGCCCAGTCGACAAGGAAGTCGGCCAGTGCTTGTGACTTGATGGCGGTGCGGGGCTGGTAGTAGATTGTGTAGGGAGCCAGATCTATGGCCCACTTGGCTACTCGGCCCGAAGCATCACGGCTTCCGATGATCTCGGCCAGTGGAGCGGTGCAAACCACAGTGATTGGATGCTCTTGAAAGTAAGGCTTCAACTTCTTGGCGGCGAAATGCACGCCGTAGCACATCTTCTGGTAGTGGGGGTAGTTCTGCTTGGAGGTCGATAGTACCTCGCTGAGGTAATATACCGGTCTCTGGATAGGGAGCGCCTTGCCTTCCTCCTTGCGTTCAACTACGATAACTGTGCTGACTACCCGGCTGGTGGCGGCAATGTATAGGAGCATAGGCTCTTTAGGAGTCGGAGCCGCCAGCACAGGGGGAGTAATCAACATCTTTTTCAACTCGAGAAATGCTTCATCCGCCTTGTGGTTCCACTCAAAAAAGGTGGTCTTCTTCATCAGCTAGTACAAAGGGAGAGCCTTCTTGCCCAGCCGACTGATGAATCGGCTGATGGACACCAAGCAGCCGGTGAACTTCTGCACATCTAACAGTCGGCGGGGGACTTCCATCCTCTCGATGGCTTTGATCTTTATAGGGTTGCACTCTATTCTGCGTTCAGAGACCAGGAAGCCAAGGAGCTGGACGGCTGGTACTCCGAAGACGCACTTCTCCGGATTGAGCTTGATCTGGAAACGGCGCAGATTCTCAAAGGTTTCTTGGAGATCTTCCAACAGTGTCCCACGCTTTTCCGTTTTCACCACCACATCATCCACGTAGACGTGGGCATTTCTGCCGAGTTGCTTGAGGAGACACTTCTGCATGCAACGCTGAAAGGTGGCGCCGGCATTCCTCAAGCCAAACGTCATAGTCAGGTAGCAGAAGGCTCCAAACGGCGTGATGAAGGCAGTCTTTAGTCTGTCTGCCGGGTTCAGCTTGATCTGGTGATATCCTGAATATGCATCTAAGAAGCTCAACAGCTCGCATCCGGCTATGGAGTCTATCACCTGATCAATTCTTGGCAGAGCAAATGGATCTTTGGGGCAAGCTTTGTTGAGGCTTGTGTAGTTGATACACATCCGCCACTGCTTGTTCTTCTTCAACACCAGGACCGGGTTCGCCAGCCAATCTGGAAAGAACACCTCCATAATGAAGCCGGCCGCTAGGAGTCGGGCTATCTCTTCTCCAACAACTCTTCTCTTCTCTTCTGACAGGCGGCGCAAGGGCTGCCTGACGGGCTTCACATCAGATCAGACATGTAACTTGTGCTCGACGAATTCCGTCGGTACACCTGGCATGTCTTTAGGGGACCATGCGAAGATGTCTCAATTCTCACAGAGGAAATCGACGAGCTTGCCTTCCTATTTGTTGTCTAGGTTTGCACCTATGATAGCGTGCCTCTTCGGGTGCTCCGGGTCCAAAGGTATCCTCTTCGTTTCTTTAGCCGGCTTGAACGAACCCTCAGCTTCCGACTCCTTGGGGTCGGGCGACATCTCTGGCTGCTTGCCGGCCATCGCCACAACCCGATCAAGGAGCCGCCTCTCAGCTGCGATCACCAAGGACTCGGCCAGCCGACTACTCTTGGTCGCACAGGCGGACGACTTCCTATAGTCGCCGGCCACGGTCAGAATCCCCTTTGAACTTGGCATCTTCATCTTGAGGTAAGCGTAGTGGGGGACCGCCATGAACTTTACCAATAGGTCGGCCAAGCAATGCTTGGTATGGGCTTTCAAGGTCCACCACTTCAAACCAAACTGGCTCTCAGCGAAAATGATCTTTGTCTCCGAAGAGGACATCTATCTGGATCTTGCCGATTGGGGAGCAAGAAAGGCCAGGTACAATGCCGTGGAAAACAGTTCGGCTGCTTTGAAGCTGTCTCTGCTTGATTCCTAATTTCTCCATGGTATCCTTGTATAGGATGTTGATGCTGCTGCCTCCGTCTATCAACACTCGCGAGAAGCGAGCAGCCCGCCTATCAGTGGCCAAGGTAGCACTCAGAACCATGGCATAGGAGCCTGGATTCGGCATCACCTCTGGGTGATCAGCTCTGCTCCAACTGATAGGCTTCTCGGACCAATGCATACCGGAGTATCTGATGCTACTGCATTTACTTCTTGTTGTTGCAACCGTCTGCTGCGTCGATCGTCAGCCATACTGGTGAACACTACATAAGCTCCGTGCTCTTCTGGGTATTCATCTTGTACGGTGTCGACTGGCCTGGCCGCCGGCTGCTGGGGCGGCTGTGGAGGCGGCGTCCCAGCAGGCGGAGGAGGAAGGAGGCCGTCTCCTTTGGCGATTCTGGTGAGTCAGTGGCACTTTTGGGTGGTATGGTTTGACGGCTTCGCGCCGCTGTGGAACTTGCAGGGACCATCTAGAGTCTGCTCGTAAGAGAAGGCCGGCCACCAGTTGGACTTGCCGCCTTTCTATCGTTTCGCCGGAGGCTGTCCCTCAGGCTGTTGGTCTTCAACTGTCGCAACCTGCCGACTGCTAGAAGTCGGCTGCGGGGCCTTGCGCTTGTGATCATTCTGCTGCTGCCGCCGACTGGTGTCTCCAGTCGGAGTTCTGGGAGCTTGGGGGGCCACTTTGCCAGTCGCACTAACTTGAATCTCTGTCTTCATGGAGGAGTCGACTGTGGCATACTTGTCTGCTATGACCAGCAACTCGTCGAGGGTCTCTGGCTCGTCGCAGAGGATCCTGTGCTTGAGGAGGGTGCCTTCTCTGCACCCGGCGGTGAAGTACTCGATAGCCTGCACCTCGTGCACGCCCTCGCAGGAGCTCCGAAGCTCGCCCCATCGCGTGAGGTAGTCACGAGTCGACTCGTCTTGGCCTTGCACGCACAAGGAAAGCTGACACGGCTTGGGGGCCGCTTGTACATGCTTGTGAAGTTGCGGATGAAAGCCTCGGTGAAGTCGACCCAACTGTTGATCCTGCGGGGCTTCAAACTATTCAACCATGTCCAGGCCGTACCCTGGAGCATGAGCGGAACGTACTTCACGGCAACGCGCTTGTTGCCGTTTGCTATGTTGACGGCCGTGGAGTAGTCAACTAGCCAATCTTCCGGCTTCACGGAGCCAGTGTACTTGGGCGTGTCTCGGGGGAGAGTGAATCCTTTGGGAAAGGGCTCGTCTCGAATGCGGGGTCCGAAGCAGGGCGGGCCCAGCTCATCTTCTTCTTCCAACGCCAGGGATCGGTGGAGTCGGTCGATCCGGTGGCGGGTGGCGTTCTCTCTGACTCCCTCTCGACGGCCAAGGCGGTCACCGAGAGTCGGATGCTCAACAGGCGGCGGGGAGACTCGTCTTTCTCTTCATGGTGGGGGAGGCAGGTAGTCGCCCTGCCGTTCCACTGCTCTCGGGCGGCCGTCTTGGTCGCGCTCGATGGTGATGCAAGTCCGACTGTGGCTGACAGCCGGATCCTTCTCTTTTCTTCCGCGGGCTCCGCCAGTCGGCGTCCGAGAGGTAAGTCGTCATTTTGTTGTTGCGGCGCCTTCGTGCGGCAGCCGGCTTCGTTCTATGCGGCAGCCGCTTTGAGGAGTCGCTGGACTCGCTCGATCATCACGCGGCGCTCTTCACCTTCGAAGTTGTCTAGTTCGTCCGCTGCTGCCTGGGCAGCGCAGATGTTCTCCGCAGGCGTGGCATATACGGGGCGATCCGCCCCGAACAGGTTGGCGATAGCCGCACCGCATTGTCGGACCGTGCCTAGGCGGCTAGGCCCAGTCGGGACTGGCGAGCCGCCCACGGCGCGATCCATCTCACGTTGGTAGGCCTCCGACAAGCGTCTCATGCTTGCCAGCTCCTTCGCGCCTTCGATGAGCTGAAGGCAGCATGCTTCTAGCGTCTCAGTGTCAGCGTCCTCCAGAATGGGCACCGTCAGGTCTCGCAGAGCCGCGTCGAGCGGGTCATGAGCTCCTTCACCGGAGTGCTCGCCATGACTAATAACGAGCACCTCCGTGACGGCGCTTCCGCCGCTCTCCTCATGAGGAGCGGCTCGCCGTAGATCACCACATTGGTGGGGAACGTGTCGAGCGACACGCTGTCGGAGTCGACCAGCATCGGGTCGGTGGAGCCTACGGACTCCAAGTCCATGGCAGGCTCGCCGGCAACGTGGAGATGGTCGAGGAGGCCCACGAGGAGGCTTTCGGGGCCACCCGTGCCCGCATCGGATGCAGGCTCGTCGGAGATGCAAACCTCGCCAAGAAGGTCAGCGAGCCAGCTCGCCGCGCAGGGGTCGTCGATGCCTTGCAGCGCGTCAGGGCAAGCGCCATCGGGCGTGCCGGGCTGGCTACGCTCGCGGGGGAGGAAGAGGGTTCCCGTCCAGAGCAGGTCTCCGGACGATGGTGCACCTCGCCCCACGGTGGGCGCCAAATGTCGGGGGTTGGGTGCGACATATGCCAAAGGATGGCTTATCATGGTGGGAGCAAGTAGAACGTCGTCGGTGCCAGGAAACGGGATGAGGCGAAGGCATGCACGCCGGCGAATCTTACCCAGCTTCGGGGCTCTCCGGGGAGATAACACCCCTACTGCTGCTCTGCGGGGTCTCCGCGTGATCACTAAGGCGTAGTGACTACAAGGTTGCTCCTACAGCTGTATTCGGGAGGTAGAAGAAGGCAAGGCTTGCTCTCTCCTTCCTATGTGATCTGGTCTAATGCTAGTGAATGTGAACCCTTTGCATGGGTGCCCCGGGGGGTTTATATAGGCCCACCCCCCGGGGGTACAATGGTAATCCGGCTGGGCGCGGGTCCCAGCCGTCTGTCTCTCAGGCCGCCGTCTTCTCCGCCGACTGCTGGGGCCCGCCGACTGCTAGGGCCCGCTGACTTGTGGGCCCCGCTAGCGAGTCCGGCACTGTAGACGTGATTCTGATGACGCGGGCTTGGTCACGGGGTCATGGCAACAGTGCCGCCGTCTATCGGGCGATCACTGTCGTTACTCCCCATCTTGTCTGGTTAATGGCGCGTGGGTCCCGCGGGAGAGGCCGGCTGACTCTAGGGAGCCGACTCCCGCAGGGCCGCCTTCGGGGCGTATCCGTCGTCTTCCATGCTCTCACTGACAGGCGGGTCCGCTGTCTCTAAGCCGTACAGGTAGGCCATCGTGGCCACAGTGCGCCGCCCACAGTGGCTGAGGTCAGGGCAGGCATGGCAACAGTGCCGGGCCACGCCGGAGATCTCCAGCGGTATGGCACGTTGTAGCCATGCCGGCCCCACGTAAGCAGGAGGTGACGGCCACGCCGTGGTCGTACCCGCCTCGCTTATCATGACGAGAGTGGAGTCGCGGGCCGACTGTCTATAGCCAGCTCCTCCAGAAGTCGCCTCCATGAGTCGGCTTATTGTGGAGTCGCCATATGAGACTCGGATTATCTTGGAGTTGCCATCTGGGACTCGACTTATCTTGGAGTCGTCGTCTGGGACTCGGCTTATCTTGGAGTCATCGTCTAGGACTCGTCTTATCTT
Source organism: Triticum dicoccoides (assembly GCF_002162155.2). Classification (NCBI taxonomy): domain Eukaryota; kingdom Viridiplantae; phylum Streptophyta; class Magnoliopsida; order Poales; family Poaceae; genus Triticum; species Triticum dicoccoides. Next base: position 481,452,587 of record NC_041391.1, on the reverse strand, counting down.
GGAGTCGCCATCTGGGACTCGGCTTGAGGGGCGCAGCCTGCCCTGATGTCTTGAAATGTTCTGGGGCTCGGGTTAGCCTACCCGTGGCCCATTACTCCGACAGAGAGAGAACTACCTACTCATGTGTTGAGGCCAAGATATTCCATTCCTACCATATGAATCTTGATCTCTAGCCTTCCCAAAGTTGCTTTCCACTCAAATCTTCTTTCCACCAGATCCAAAACCTATGAGAGAGAGTTGAGTGTTGGGGAGACTATCATTTGAAGCACAAGAGAAAGGAGTTCATCATCAACGCACCATTTGTTACTTCTTGGAGAGTGGTGTCTCCTAGATTGGCTAGGTGTCACTTGGGAGCCTCTGACAAGATTTTGGAGTTGAACCAAGGAGTTTGTAAGGGCAAGGAGATCGCCTACTTCGTGAAGATCTACCGCTAGTGAGGCAAGTCCTTCGTGGGCGACGGCATGGTGGGATAGACAAGGTTGCTTCTTCGTGGACCCTTCGTGGGTGGAGCCCTCCGTGGACTCGCGCAACCGTTACCCTTCGTGGGTTGAAGTCTCCATCAACGTGGATGTACGATAGCACCACCTATCGGAACCATGCCAAAAAAATCCGTGTCTCCAATTGCGTTTGAATCCTCCAAACCCTTCCCTTTACTTTCTTGCAAGTTGCATGCTTTAATTTCCTCTGCCTATATACTCTTTGCATGCTTGCTTGATTTGTGTGATGATTGCTTGACTTGTCCTAAGATAGCTAAAATCTGCCAAACTCTAAAATTGGGAAAAGGTTAAGTTTTTAATTAGTCAAGTAGTCTAATCACCCCCCTCTAGACATACTTCAAGGTCCTACAAGTGGTATCAGAGCTTTGGTCTCCATTTGCTTTGATTTCCATAGCTTTTGGTGGTCATAGCCTTGGTTTCACAACCTAGGAGAGTATGGCGTCTAGTGAGGGAAATTATCACCGTAGAGGTCCTTACTTTCATGGTACTAATTTTGCTAGTTGGAAGCATAAGATGAAAATGCATATTCTCGAACATAACCCCGCCATTTGGGCAATTATTTGTATGGGCTTGCAAGCTGAATTCTTTGATGGGAGAGAGCCGAACTGTGCAGCTAATGCGGAAGAACTGAAGATGCTGCAATACAACGCTCAAGCTTGTGATATCATCTTCAATGGATTGTGCCCTGAAGAATTCAACAAAATCAGCCGTCTTGAGAATGTAAAGGAAATTTGGGATATTTTGATTGATATGCATGAAGGTACCGACTCCGTCAAGGAATCCAAGTTGGATGTGCTCCAAAGTCAGCTTGACAAGTTCAAAATGAAGGATGGTGAAGGTGTCGCTGAAATGTACTCTAGGCTTGCACTTATCACAAATGAGATTGCCGGCTTAGGGAGTGAAGAGATGACCAACAGATTCATCATCAAGAAGATCCTAAGAGCATTGGATGGAAAGTATGATAACGTGTGCACATTGATCCAAATGATGCCAAACTACAAAGATCTCAAGCCAACCGAAGTCATTGGAAGAATTGTTGCTCATGAGATGTCACTTAAGGATAAGGAGGAACTTCACAACAAGTCAAGTGGTGCTTACAAAGCCTCAAGTGAAGCCCCCACATCATCAAGTGAGAAACAAAACTTCAATGAAGAATTGAGCTTAATGGTGAAGAACTTCAACAAATTCTACAAGAGTATAAGCAAGGAAAGAAGCTCCAAGTCAAGGTCTTACAATGACAAAAGATCTTCTAGTCGAGAGCGAAATTGCTACAATTGTGGGAGACCCGGACACTATTCCAATGAGTGTACGGCACCCTACAAAAGAAGAGAAGATTCTCCAAAAATAAGAAGCAAAAGAGAAGAATCACCACCGAGAGAGAGGAGGAGTAGAGATGATCGTTATGAACGAAGACCCTCACGGAGAAGCAAGGATTCGGAAAGGAAGGACAAGTCATCAAGGAGCTACACAAAATGAAGACATCAAGCTCATGTTGGTGAATGGGTATCCGGCTCCGACTCCGACAATCACTCCGAGAGAAGCTATCACTCCGACTCCTAATATACTCAAGATGAAGGAGTTGCCGGTCCAGCACTTGTGTCAACCAACTCCTATGACATATTTGATTCACCAAATGAAGGAATTGGAAGATGCTTCATGGCCAAAGGTCCAAAGGCAACACATCCTGAGTATGTTGATTTCAATAGTGATAAAGATGACTTACTTGTGGATGATGATTTACTTGTTGACAACTCTAGTGATGAATACTATGATGAAACGTCAATTAATCATGCTAATCAAGACAGAACGAATGACAATTAAGATTGAGCTTCTAAGTAAAGAACTAAACACTCTTAAGTTTGCTCATGAAACTATCTTCGAAGATCATCGAGAACTTTTAAGGGCTCATGAGAAGTTACTCTTTGAAAAGCTCAATCTTGAGCAAGAGCATGAGTTCTTAAAAGCAATCAATGATGATCTCCGTAAGAAAAGTTCTTCTTACATTGCCAAGCATTTACTCTTATCTACTTACATGCCTCAAGTCAAGTCTAGTAACAAGTACAAGAAAGATCCTTCCTCTAGTAGTAACAATAATAATGTCAAATCCAATATTGTTGCTTCTAGTAGTTCTCTTGATTCCACTAATGATTCTCTTAGCCAAGTTACACTTGAGCAATAAAATAGCTTATTGAAGGGAATTATAGAGAAAGGTGTTTACAAGAGCCTTGCCGGGAGTAAGCAATTCAAGGAAATTGTACGCAAGCAAGGAAGGCACCGGAAGAATCAAGGTGTTGGTTTTGAACGAAAGTTCAATGCCAATGGAGTTGAGTGGGAAGAAGATCAATACCCCAAGACGAAGTTTGTTCCTCAACAAGAGAAGTATGATCCTACTTCCTTCAAAGGAACACAAGCACAAGATGATCTTCCACCACAAGACCACAAGAACAAAGGCAAGGGCAAGCTTCAAGAAGAGATTGATGCATTTGAAGAAGCACCTAAGGCCTCGGTCAAGTGGGTTCCCAAGACTACATCAAGTTCTACTTCATCAAGTACAACTACAACTCCAAGGATTCCCATCAAGATGATGTGGATCCCGAAGAAGAAGAACTAGAGAGTTCTTGAGGGTGACTCCGCCAACATTCTTCACTCATATATTTTTGGCAACGACAAGTGCAATCAACTTTCACATCATGCACTAGTTCAAGGAGTCACAAACCCTCATGTTGGTAAGGCAAGGGACAAGGTAACCTAATGATTTCATGGACATCATCTTGTGTATGCTTCACTCTATGTCTATGGATATTCTTGTTTGTTCCTTGTGGGACTAACCCATGTAGGTAAGTTGAAAGTGCAACTCACTCCAAAGGATTGCTCCAAATGATCTACATCAACATTGAGCATCCACATCTTCAACACCTACATGAAGTCATCATCAACAAAACCCAAGGTTAGTTCATCCCTCTAAAAGGGGATCTCACATCTAGGGGGAGCTTAACTCTAAGAATTGAGTCAAAGCAACTCTAATGGTGTGAACACATCAATGCATTATGTAAAAGTGGTAACCCCACTTGAGCTTAAACGATGAGTATGACCTATGATCAAATGTTTTCATTTGACTCCTAACTCAATATACTCATATATAGATGACCTAGTCATCGCCAATTGTTTGATAGATGCTAGAATTGGTTGTGCATGTTTTGCCACATATTTCATTTGCCATCTTATTGTGTGAGCATGTTGGTGCATATTTTACTCATTCAAGAACATCCTCTTGTTGTTTTGAGTGATTGGCTTCCTTTTCTTTTTGCCAAGTGGATGGACAAGAATGCCTAAGAACCTTCTCTAGCTATCTATGTTTTTCTCGTCTCAAACTCTATTCATGCTACATCACAAAATTTGATCAAGTCAGATTCGAACCACTCTATGTGAGGAGCACTCGGAGTCCCCGATTCGTCATAGACTTAAACTTCCAAAACTTCTTTGTGATTCTCGGTCTGACCGATTCCTCCATTTCGGTCCTACCGAGATCACTAAGTCGATCTAGATTTTCAATCTCGGTGCAATCGATTTGAACTTTTCGGTCACACCGAGTTGCTGTAATTGTACACAATTATGCATCTCGGTGCCACCGAGTTGTTCCACTTGGTCACACCGACAGGGTCGGGCTATATATACTCACGGGCAAAAATTTGGAAATTTCTCCGAACCTCTTCGCCCGTGCAATAGCTCGCTCTGCCACCAGGGTCTCCAGATCATCTCCTCGTCACCAGCCGCCTCCTGTCGCTGGTCCCCGCCGCCGTTAACGGAATTCACCCCTGTCATTGCCGCCATAGCGAGTTCATCGCCAAGCTAGGGTATGGACTCGATCACAGTGCTATCCTCGTCCGATTCCTAGCACATTGTGTTCTTAATGATTCTTGCCACGATTGAAACACTCCTATCCAGTCAATGCAATCCTTAGATTAGATGGGATTCGAAAATTTAGGGTTAGGTTTCTGCCGAAACCATCTCGGACCCACCGAGTTGAAAAACTCGGTCCCACTGATTTGGCTAGCGCCATAGCACTAAGTAACTCTCGGTCTGACCGAGAATTGCTAATTGGTGAGACCGATTTTAGGACTTTGTGAAACCCTAGCAGTCTCGGTGCCACCAAACTGTGACTCGGTCCAACCGAGTTCACCAGTTTAGGTTCCAAAACTGCTTCGGTATCACCGAGTTTGAAAATCGGTTGATCCGAAATGCTTTCTGTGGAAAACTAAAACTGAATTTTTGAATCATTCTTTTGCAAAAATCTCTGCATTTTGTGATGCTCATCCACTCTATCTCATCTATAACTCTTCATAGGGTCAGCAGTCAGTGATTTGCAGCATGTCAGACCAAAGTGATAGTCAGAACAGGTCAGAAGAGCACAGTCACATGAGTGAGGACACTAGTCCCTCTAGCACTTCAGATGAAGGCAGCAGGAGCACCCCAAGCAATCTGCCTAAAGCTGCCACCAGGACAAGGAAGAAGAGAACCTCAGATTCTGAGGATGAGGATTATAGAGCAGAAGAGGATGAGGCTACCTCCAAGAAGGTAGTGCTCAAAAAGGAGTATGCCTCAGCAAAGAACACTAAACCTGGACTCAATAGGAAGGTTCCTGCCAAGAGGACACCTATGCTGAAGGTCAGAGGATCTACTCAAGTGCCTGAAAAGACTGAACCCAAAGAGGCACCTGCAAAGAGAGTCACAACCTCCAAACCCAAGAAAGTTCCCACTGGAGAAACCATGAAGTTTACCATTGAATCAGAAGATGAAGCTGCTGCTCAGGATAAGAAGAAGAAGAGAGCCAGAACCACTACTGCCCAGGTTCTTGGAAATCCCTCAATGAGGAGAGACTCTGAAGAGGAAGAAGAGGTTGCTGCACCAGCACCCAAGGCACAAAAGTTTATGGGTGATGTTATTAAGTCAGGGGCTGCAACATCAAAGCCCAAGGAAGCACCCAAAGCTGCCCCCAAGCCCAAGCGTGCACCAAAGAGGAATACCAGGAGTATTCCAACTGCTGAGAAGGACAAGGCCCCAGTGCCTGAAGTTGCTGATGATGAAGAGGATGAAGGACAAGTCCTGAGGAAGCTCAAGCCCAAGATACCAGACCATAATGATGCCCATCCTATGGCTGAGGACATGAACATCAGAAGAGACTCAGGGTTGAGGCTATGGAGGATGACAGATCCATATGCCACAAGGAAAAGGACTGCTATTGATTATAGGTTCCATACAAAGGAACAGCAGGACTTCTATGAGACAATCTTGTTGGACAAGAAGCCCATAGTGTGTGATATGAGGTGGGTCGACTGGACCTACATGAAAGAAAATGAAGAACACTATCCTGGAGTGCAAGACAGTTTTGTTGCCTGTGGAGTTGCAGATTTTGTTGGGCAAAAGCTCGCCAACTGGAATGATAAACTCATTATGCAATTCTACTCCACAGCACACTTCTATCCAGATGGGAGGATAGTTTGGATGTCTGAAGGTACAAGGTACCAGTCAACCGTTGAGGAATGGGCAAAACTGATCAATGCCCCAAAGGAGAGTGAAGATGACTTGGATGTCTATGCCAAGAAGAAGATGGACCACAATTCCATGGCACACATGTACAAGGAGATCCCAGACAAAGCTATAGAGACACATAAGTTTGGGTCAGTCCACTTTCTTCTCTCAGGGCTGCCAACAATCAATTGGATCCTAAGGCACACTCTATTGCCCAAGTCAGGTGACCATAACATGATTAGAGGGCATGCAATCAACATGTTGCATTTGTTTGATGTGCCACAGAAGTTCAAGGTCATGAGCCTTATGGTTGAGACCATTAAGAGGACTGCAGCAGACCAAAAGAGAAGTTGTGGATATGCCCCTCAGATTAAGGAGTTGATTAACTCAAAGATGGGCACAGGAAAATATCTATTGGATAAGGAACATTTTGCTCTCTATCTAGACTTTGAGGACAATCAGGTTGTCATGAATGAGAATGAACCATCATCAGTACAAGCTCAAGAGAAGAAGGAGAAGGCAAAGAGAGAGAAGGTTGCCAAGATGCCAGCTCAAGAGGAGGCATCTGAGTACTTTTTGAAGAACAAGCAGGAGTAGCTTGGTTACTTGATAGCATCAACACTGAGGATTGAGAAGGGATTGGCCACCCTCACTCAAAATCAGGAGAGCTTGGAAAGAATCAAGGAACGAAAATTCTATGATCTAGATGTCAAAGTAACTGAGATTCAGTCAGATGTGGAGCAGCTACAGGATGACATGCAGGAGAGGAAGGGCAAGACTACTACTAATGTATTTGCCAGAGTGCCTAGAGCTCAGAGGTCAGCTGCAGTGTCTGTGACAGACACCAGAGCTACATCATCTGCACCAGCTACAGCTCCTACAGCTCCAGTGCAACCAGCTCCAGCACCAACTCATCAAGCTCCCTCTACATCAACTGAAGCCTTCGTTCTTGGAGTTCTCCGGACACCACCACCTGAAGATCAAGCCTGAGAGTCGATCTAGCGCTATGCATTTTCTATGAACTTTTTGGTAACTTGTTGCCAAAGGGGGATAAAAATGTATAGATCATAGGCTTCGAGAGAGAGAGAGAGTTGCTTTTGTTCTCTCTTGCTTTGGTGGTTAAACTTTGTTTGCTTTTGATTGCTTGAGGTACTATGCTATTATCTGTGAGACATTGATGATCATGTGTTTGATCATAAGCTACACTATGCATGTTTGATGATATTATCTTATCTTATCCTTATATGATCATTCACTCTGCTTGGTGATGAGTGCATGTATTCAATCTTTATCATTTTGAGCGCTCCACCAAGATGTATGTGACATGGAAGAGTAACCCATGAGCCTAATTCCTTGTGCATTTGCAGTCCAAAGCAAATCCTAAACTATGCACAAATTTAGGGGGAGCTCTTGCTTATCACATACTTCTCAAAGCGACGATGTTTTTCAATCTTATTATCATTTGTCGAAGCTTTGATCTATATGTTGTCATCAATTACCAAAAAGGGGGAGATTGAAAGTGCAACTATCCCTAGGTGGTTTTGGTAATTCATAACAACATATAGCTCATTGAGCTAATGCTATTCCAAGACTATTATTTCAGGAAAGCTCAATGAATGGCATGGCATGGATGATGAAAGTGGATCCCTCAAAATACTAATGACAAAGGATTGGCTCAAGCTCAAAAGCTCAAGACTCTTCATTTTACATTTTAGTGATCCAAGATCACATTGACTCTATAGGAAAAGCCAATACTATCAAGGAGGGATGAGGTGTTGCTTAATGAGCCTCTTGCTTCATGTGCTTGGTGATATGCTCCAAAAACCCTCAACTACTTTCTCACATCCACAAATGACCTAAACCTAAAGCCAAAATCGGTCACACCGATTCTTTCTATCCGGCGCCACCGAGTACTAATGTCATAGCCACTGCCACAAACCCTAGGCAAATTGGTCCTACTGATAGGGATCTCGGTCTCACCGAGATGGGATTGTAATCTCTCTGTTTCCCTTCGTAACGTTTCGGTCTAACCGAAGTGAGCGATCGGTCCCATCGAGATTGCAATGTAAACTCTCTATTTCCCTTTTGTAACATTTTGGTCTCACCGAAAAGAGCAAATCGGTCCCACCGAGTTTACCTGACCAACTCTCTAGAAAGCTTATTACCAAAATCGGTCTCACCGAGTTTGTGTGATCGGTCTTACCGAGATTACCTTATGCCCTAACCCTAACCAAAATGGTCTTACCGAGTTGCATGTCGGTCCCATCGAAAACCCTAACGGTCACTAGGTTTACTAAATCGGTCCGACCGGGTCAGTTGAATCGGTCCCACCGAGTTTGGTAAATTGTGTGTAACGGTTAGATTTTGTGTGGAGGCTATATATACCCCTCCACCTCCTCTTCATTCGTGGAGAGAGCCATCAGAACAAACCTACACTTCCAACTTACCATTTCTGAGAGAGAACCACCTACTCATGTGTTGAGGCCAAGATATTCCATTCCTACCATATGAATCTTGATCTCTAGCCTTCCCCAAGTTGCTTTCCACTCAATTCTTATTTCCACCAGATCCAAATCCTATGAGAGAGAGTTGAGTGTTGGGGAGACTATCATTTGAAGCACAAGAGCAAGGAGTTCATCATCAACGCACCATTTGTTACTTCTTGGAGAGTGGTGTCTCCTAGATTGGCTAGGTGTCACTTGGGAGCCTCTGACAAGATTGTGGAGTTGAACCAAGGAGTTTGTAAGGGCAAGGAGATCGCCTACTTCGTGAAGATCTATCGCTAGTGAGGCAAGTCCTTCGTGGGCGACGGCCATGGTGGGATAGACAAGGTTGCTTCTTCGTGGACCCTTCGTGGGTGGAGCCCTCCGTGGACTCGCGCAACCGTTACCCTTCGTGGGTTGAAGTCTCCATCAATGTGGATGTACGATAGCACCACCTATCGGAACCACGCCAAAAACATATGTGTCTCCAATTGCGTTTGAATCCTCCAAACCCTTCCCTTTACTTTCTTGCAAGTTGCATGCTTTAATTTCCGCTGCCTATATACTCTTTGCATGCTTGCTTGATTTGTGTGATGATTGCTTGACTTGTCCTAAGATAGCTAAAATCTGCCAAACTCTAAAATTGGGAAAAGGTTAAGTTTTTAATTGGTCAAGTAGTCTAATCACCCCCCCTCTAGACATACTTCAAGGTCCTACACTGTTGCATGTTTTTTGTTTCGCAGAATATCCATATCAAACAGAGTCCAAACGGGATAAAAACGAACGGAGATTTTTTTGGAATATTTATGATTTTTGGGAAGTAAAATCAACGCGAGACGGTGTCCAAGGTGGTCACGAGGTAGGGGCGCGCCCTACACCCCCAGGCACGCCCCTGACCCTCGTGGTCCACCCGTAAGGCGGTTGACGCTCTTATTTTGGCGCAACAAAGATAATTTTATGAGACAGATCTGGGCGAAAGATTCACCCCAATCGGAGTTACGGATCTCCAGACATAAAGGAAACGGTGAAGGGGTAGAATCAGAGAACGCAGAAATAGACAGATAGATCCAATCTCGGAGGGGCTCTCGCCCCTCCCAAGCCATGGGATCCAAGGACCAGAGGGGAACCCTTCTCCCATCTAGGGAGGAGGTCAAGGAAGAAGAAGAAGAAGGGGGGCCCTCTCCCCCTTGCTTCCGGTGGCGCTGGAGCGCTGCCGGGGGCCATCATCATCACCGCGATCTTCACCATCAACTTCACCGCCTTCATCACCAACTCTTCCTCCCTCTATGCAGCGGTGTAACCTCTCTCTTACCCGCTGTAATCTCTACTTAAACATGGTGCTCAACGCTATATATTATTTCCCAATGATGTATGGCTATCTTATGATGTTTGAGTAGATCCGTTTTTGTCCTATGGGTTAATTGATGATCGTGATTGGTTTGAGTTGCATGTTTTATTATTGGTGCTATCCTATGGTGCTCTCCGTGTCGCGCAAGCGTGAGGGATTCCCGCTGTAGGGTTTGCAATATGTTTATGATTTGCCTATGGTGGGTGGCGTGAGTGACAGAAGCACAGACCCGAGTAAGTAGGTTGCTTGCGTATGGGATAAAAGGGGACTTGATACTTTAATGCTATGGTTGGGTTTTACCTTAATGAATATTTAGTAGTTGCGGATGCTTGCTAGAGTTCCAATCATAAGTGCATATGATCCAAGTAGAGAAAGTATGTTAGCTTATGCCTCTCCCTTAAATAGAATTGCAACAATGATTACCGGTCTAGTTATCGATTGCCTTGGACAAATAACTTTCTCATAACAAAAAGCTCTCTACTAATACTTACTTTATTGCTTATTTATCTAAAAAGCCCCTAGTTTATATTTACATGCTCTTTATATTCTTGCAAACCTATCCTATCACACCTACAAAGTACTTCTAGTTTCATACTTGTTCTAGGTAAAGCGAACGTCAAGCGTGCGTAGATTTGTATCGGTGGTCGATAGAACTTGAGGGACTATTTATTCTACCTTTAGATCCTCGTTGGGTTCGACACTCTTACTTATCGAAAACTGTTGTGATCCCCTATACTTGTGGGTTATCAATGGCCCCATGCTCCGGACTCTCAGGGAAAGGGCCAATGCGGCCTTGAGCAATATCTGCGAGGCAGCCGCTGAGGAGCCGCATGTGACCAACTACGCCTGAAATCTCCAGTTCTTTACTGACGTGGCGATGCATCTGGAGAGCCACTCTGAGAGGTCTCGCCAGCTGGTGGAGGAACGGAGCCGCGGCCTACTCGCGCGGGAATTCTCCCGCGTCTTCAGCTACCTCCAGAACATCGACCCCCTCTTCGACTTCGACGCCGCCATCGCGCTGGTGTCTGAGGCCGTCCGAGGCGACCTAGCGCGGTGGGTGGAGGACAATGTAGATGCACTTGTCCGGGCCTTCACTTCTGATGACGATGGGGTGATCATTGCTGCTGACGAAGGTGACATGGTGAACGGTGGCAAAGACAGTGCCAACAACGGTGATGGGGAGGCCAGCAGCGACGACAGTGGTGCCAGCGACGCCACTGGGGACGCCCTGGGGGATGCAGTGAGCGACATGTACGACTGATCCCATGATTCCCCCTGCTGTTTGTCTTGCGCAGGAAAAGACTCGGGCGTGGCCCTAAAGGTCGTGAGAGCATTTTGGGAGGGGAAGCCCCTCATGTAAAAAGATTGTTGCCTATGTGTTGTCGAGATCGGCGCCGGATGGGCGCCTGCATGATGTCGTGATTTCCATGATGAGTAGGTTGTCTTGGTTTTACCTTTGTCTTGGCGGGTCTCGAGTAGGCTCGCAGCGTCCATCCGGGGGCCTCATGAGGGTCCCGCTTGACCATGCGGTAAGAGCCTGGCGAGAGCGAACACCGGCCGCGGGACGGCGGGCGCACGTGATGGGCCCTGCCCTACTCACGAGGGGCTCGTGAGAGGGAGGCAGTTAGTGTGAATTCCAACTTGAACAGAAATCGGAGCACGAGAAAGCACACGAATAAGACACGACACCCCTCCCCGCATACGCAAACACAAATTCGAATTCTACTTAGATCTGAAATGATAAAGCTTGTTCGCACGAAAAGAAGCAAAAGCAAAAGGCCGCGTCCGGCACCTAGTCTAGTCTTCGACGTCTTCTCACCAGCGCGGAGCTAAGTGCTGCCAC
>NC_041391.1:481410193-481440602 GCF_002162155.2 Triticum dicoccoides | reverse complement strand
GTGAGAGTGTCATGGGCGGCGAGCTTCACAGGCACTGGGCCTTCTTCATAGGTACCGGCCTTGCTTCATATCGCCAGATGAGGGCCCCGCCTTGCGCCACCCTTGACAACCGTCGACGGCGACAGGAAACCAGGACGACGCCAATGGGGAAAAGGGGATGCCAGCGGTTCCCCGACGACCACGGGTCCTCTGCCTGGGGCAGGCCCTCGGGCACCTCCCCGGCAGAGGGCCTACCTTCGAAGAACGCCTTGCTCCGCATGCCGTTGGGAGGAGCCTGGCTCCCGGTCCCTCTCCTGCTGCCCCCAGTGCCCTCCTCCTGAGGGGAGGGAGGCTGCTGCACTGGGGCAACCATCCGCTGCAGCGACCTGAACCTCCTGCAACCCATGGTTAGCATAAGCTTGCTCCTGAGGAATTAGCGGTACCCGATAGTTGCTGCCGCCGGCATGGTTGTCAAGGCTTCCATGAGGCTCCTGAAAGAGCTCGGCTTCTGGCGCCTCTTCCTCCCAGCCTGGCCCGAGGAACAAGTCATGGTCTTCTTCCAGTGCATACTCTCGATCCACCTGTGGGGCACATAGGCCTCCGGGGTCACCACCCCAAAAGCCTCGCCGTAGTGCTCCGCGTGCCATGCAGTTCGACTTGAAGCTCCATCTTGGGGGCGGTAGGGCGACGGCCCGCTAGGGCCGTAGGCGGTGATGCGCATGCCCTCGCTTAGGGGCGGTGCCGGCGCTGCTTGTCGCCCGGCGCTGATGGCCAGGCTGGTGTTGATGAAGCCTTGAGGTGCGCCCGGGGCGCGTGGGCATGGATTGGCCCGCAGCGTGATCCGCCCGGGGCCTGGGGTGGAAGCTGGACGCAGAACGGGGGTTCCCCTGAAGCAGCGGCATCCAGGAGCTCAGTGACGTGCTCCAGCAGCATGTCGTGGCTGCTTTCTTGCAGTCTGCACCGCAGCAGCTCTCGCGTCACCGTGAGCGCGGCCTTCATGTTTGCCTGCTCCCGTCGGGTGTGCAGTACCGTGGCCGCAGCATGGCTGGAGGCCCTCGCTATCGATCGTACCTGCCGCAGAGTGAGGGCAGGCGACGCTTGGCCGCATCGCCCGCGGCCCGCAGCGCTCTGCGGGGCGCGGGCTGCCTGAGGTGCGGGGTTGATGTCACCTTGGGCAGGGGGCACGGCATGGGCAGGCCATGCCGCCCAGCGGACGGAGTTGGTCGTCGGGTCGCTAGACATGGAGGCGGTGAAGCGGCGGAATGCAGGACGGAAGAAGGAAGGTTTCGGTGCACCCCTACCTGGCATGCCAAATGTTGGATGTTGGGTTCCGGCAGACCCTTAAGGTTCGAACTCTGGGGTGCGTGCGAAGATCTTCCCCCTACCACTCCACGTCCGATCGCCTCGCGAGAATCTAAGCTAAACGATGAACAGCACGAGGGACACAAGGTTTATACTAGTTCGGGCCACCGTTGCGGTGTAATACCCTACTCCAGTGTGGTGTGGTGGGTTGCCTCAAGGGCAGATGATGAACAGTACAGGGAGGAACTGCCTCACGAGAGGTGTTCTTGAGCTGGTGCGATGAGCTGCTTGGATGAGCTCGATCGCCTATCGATCTAATAATCACCCTCCTCCTACTGTGGTGGCTAGCCCTATTTATAGAGGCCCTGGTCCTCTTCCCAAATATTGAGTGGGAAGGGCGCCAACAACGGCCATTTTAAAGGGGAACATCTAGTACAAGTTATCCTGACTAAAGTTGGTCTTCGGCTGCCAAAGGCACTGGCGATGACGCCGTCTTGGGCTCCACGGTGACCTCCATCCTGCCGCTTTGCTGGTCTTGGTCTCGTTGCACTGAAATGGCAACATTTGCCTAGTGCCTCGGTACTCCACGACTGTGCTTGCCCCCTTTGCACCAAAGAGGAAACAAGGACACTGCACAGGCCGGCGCCCGCCTGGTCTCGATCGTCACGGCTTGCGTCACGAGCACCTCGCGAGGTACCCCTGCCTTGATCTCTCCGCCTCCTCGTGAGGCTGCCTAGCGAGGCCGCTCCTGAGGAAGCCTAGTGTCATCCGCCCCGCGAGGCTTGGCCCCTCGCGAGGGTCTTGAGTCTTGCGCTGATGAAGATGGGCCGTTCTGGGCCACCACTCGAGCCATGCCGCAGGCCGCAGGCAGGCAAGTCTGGGGACCCCCATTCCCAGAACGCCGACAACTACTACCTACAGACCCTTAGGTCTACGGTGGACTACTCACGCATCATCGGAGAGGCACCAATAAGGATGATGAACCCTTCTGTAATGGTGTTAGATTGGATCTCGTGGTTCTAGAACTTGCGGCGGCTGGAATTGTGTTTCGTCGAATCCCCTAGGGTTTCTAAAATATTTGAGAATTTATAGGGCAAAGAGGTGGTGTAGGAGACCTTCGTGGGGCCCACAACCCCCCTGGGCGCGCCTGGGCCTCCTGGCGCGCCCAGGTGTCTTGTGGTCCCCACGGGGATCCCCTCTGGTGCTTTCTTGGCCCCCAAGATGTCTTCTGGTCCAAAACAAATCTCCAAAAAAATTCGCTGCGTTTGGACTCCGTTTGGTATTGATATTCTGTGAAGTAAAAAACTAGCAAAAAACAACAACTGGCATTGGGCGCTATGTCAATAGGTTAGTCCTCAAAATTGATAAAAAGTTGCTATACAATAATTGAAAACATTCAACAATGATAATATAACAGCATGGAACAATCAAAAACTATATATATGTTGGAGATGTATCAGGAGTGGCGGGAGATGGTAGTGTGTTTCGATACAACACCATTAATATAATATGGAAAACATAGGAAAGAAGGAAGTGAGCTAGCACGGCGCGTGCGCACACAATGCTTACCCACGGGTGTCAGATGGTTGTACAAAACTGCTTTAAATTATCCATGGTTCGTTTGGCATTCTTAATCATTTATTGTTTTTTCTACGCATTTAATGTGCATAATTCAAATTTGAACTACATGCACATGCTTCATTGCACCAAAATAGGTTGAAAAAACGTATATGTGGACTTGGGTGTGGGAGGCTGTTGGAACTATGCCCTAGAGACAATAATAAATATGTTATTATCATATTTCCTTGTTCATGAATAAATGTTTATTCGCCATGCTATAATTGTATTGGCCGGCTTAAATACATGTGTGGATACATAAACGAATACAGTATCCCTAGTGAGCCTCTACTAGACTAGCTCATTGATTAAAGATGGTTAAGGTTTTCTAACCATATATATGACTTGTCATTTAATGATGGGATCACATCATTAGGAGAATGACGTGATGGACAAACCCAACCGTCAGCTTAGCATCAGATTGTATCACTTAGTTTAATTGCTACAACTTTCTTCAAGTCAAGTATATGTTCCTTAGACCGTGAGAACATGCTCCTCATGAATACCGGAAGAATACTTTGTGGGTTATCAAATGTCACTTCGTAACTGGGTGATCATAAAGGTTCTCTACAGGTATCTCGAAAAGTATTTGTTGGGTTGCATGGATCGAGACTGAGATTTCTCGCTCCGTGTGACAGAGAGATATCTCTGGGCTGTCTCAGTAATACAACATCGTGAATAACTTGCAAGCATGTGACTAATGAGTTTAGTCACGAGGATCTTGTATTACAGGACGAGTAAAGAGACTCGCCAGTAACGAGATTGAACTAGGTATGGTGATACCGGCGTTCGAATCTCGAGCAAGTAACATATCACCGGACAAAGGGAATTGTGTACAGGATTAACTGAATCATTGACATCATGGTTCAAATCGATAAAGATCTTCGTTGAATATGTAGGAGTCAATATGAGCATTCAGGTTTGCTATTCATTATTGATCGGAGAGGTGTCTTGGTCATGTCTTCATGTTCTCGAACCTGTAGCGTAACACGGTTAACGTTCGGTAACGCTAGGGTAGTATTGGGATATTCATATGGTGAGTCCAAAAGTAGTTCAGAGTCCTGAATGGGATCCGGGACATCCCGAGGAGCTTCAGAATGGTCTGGGTGTAAAGATTATATATGGGAAGTTATATTCAGAGTTCCTAAAAATGTTTGGGATTTTTCGGTATTGTATCGGGAAGGTTCTAGAGTGGGGCCCACCTGCATGGGAGCACATGGACGTGGGTAGTTGTTCATGGCCCCACACCCCTGGTCTAGCGCACCAAGATCCCCCTTAAAGGAAGCTTGGGTGTCAAGCAATCACATAGTTACTTGAGAGTTAAGGAATTACACAGTTGCTTTAAGAGGCAAGGACTCACATAGTCACCGGATGTAACCACCAAAGGCCGGATTCTAGATTTTCACTCTGAAGAGTTAGTCTGAGCATATCCAAGCAATGACTTCAACAAGGCAGCGATGCAAAAATATCGGCATTGTCAGGTATACCAACCCGGTTAGACCTAGGTTTTCACCCCGAAGCTCGAGACCGGGTGCTCGAGTAGCACCACATCAAAGTCACTGAAATGTTGCCTCCACCACCTTTCTGATATACCAGCAGGTACATGCGATTTTGCAACCGCCGTCACTGCACAACCATACCCTCTGCGTCAAACCATCATTCGTTGATTACATCACACGGCTGAATACAACCATCTGATATGAAGGGAGAACCCTTACGAAGACTTATTCGATGGCCACCGCAATCCACAGTAAGGCCACTACCGCAGGACGGAGTGGTCACCACTCAGAACAACACTGATGGCAAAGCACAACACCGCTAACTGCCACTTCCCCAAAAAGAGCTCTGCCCATGCCCGTCGGCCCACAGGCCAACATGGCCAGATCTAGAGCATGAAAGGCAGATCCCCATTGCCGATGCGCAACCACGCGAAGTGCAATCGCAGCTAGATCAGGAGTACACCGGCCGCCAAAATGACGCCGCGCCTCCCGACCAGAGCACTACGCCCGGCTCGAGCATGCCCACTGTCACGCCTCAACCATGCCTTCACGCCGCCGCCTCGCAATCGCGCTTCCAAGGAAGCCCATGATCGCACCACTGTCCGATGAAGGACAAAGGCCCCGTCGCCGCCGTTCTTGAGAGCCTTGAGGGCTTGCCCTCAGGCCCTCTCTGGAGGCTGCAAGGAGGAGAGGAAGAGAAGGCCGGAGGCGACAAGGTTAGTCGTCACTCAAGTCGCTCATGAAGAGTGACGTAGCGACCTCCGGACTTTTAGGACATCAAGCAGATGGCCATTGATTTCGGTGTAGCAGAGAAAAAACAGATGTTCAGTTCTCCAAATGAAGATGTGCAGATCGGTTGTTGTTAGATACATCACAAATTTAAAACAACTAATTTGGGATGGAGGTAATATATTAAACTCATAGCCCTGCAGACATTTTTTTGCGGGGAAAACTTACCGAGAACACCAGAAGTAAAAAATACATACAGGTTCGTAGACCACCTAGCGACGACTACAAGCACTGGGGAGTGGGCCGAAGGCGCGCTGCTATCATCACCCCTCCCTCATTGGAGCCGGGCAAACCTTGTTGTACTAGACAGTCGGGACTCGTCGTGCTAAGGCCCCATAGGACCAATGCAACAGAACAACAACCGCCGTCGATGAAGAGAAGCGTAGATTGGAAGGATCCAACCTGTAGACACATGAACACACATGAAGCGAAGACCGGATCCATGTGGATCCACCAAAGACAAACACTAACCAAATCCCGCGAGATCCGCTCTTGAAAAACCTCCACACGTCCCCCGATGATGCTAGAAATACCATCGGGACGGGGCCTAGACGGGGAGAATCTTATTCCATCTTCAGAGAGCCTCCGATGCCGCCTCGTCTCTCCAGGCTGGACACAAACCCTAATAAAACTAAAAAAATATCGAAAAATGGAGCCCTCTCGTCGGCAAAGGCCGGGATTGTAACGCCCCGGATGTAACTTTCCATATTTGTAACTCCAACTCTTGCCTTTTCTGAAGATGTGATATTTTATTTCCTCCATGGTTGGGTTTTTGTCTTCGTTTTGCATTTTGTTCATGTCATACATCTCATCTCATAGCATCATGCGCATTGCATCGACATTGTTTTCTTAAAAACTTGCATCCGCTCGTAGTTGCCGCTCCTCACTTCCCTCTATGTTGCATTCATTGACCCTTTCGAGATCAACCGTGTTTTGGATTCCCTTTGTCAAACCACCTAACCTCTCTTAGACCCCCTCGCGTGCGCGTCCGAAACCTTTCCCAAACCCGAACCGCTCGGTCATTACCGTTGGGTTCGGATCATCCCCAAACATCTAAAAAACATCTTCGGTTTCTTCTTTGACTCTCCTAACCTATTTATTTGGACCGTTCGATTATGATTGGAGGGCCCGAGTAGCCCCTGAACTAACCTACCTGCTATATAACCGGACAAAACCCTAAATTTTAGGAGCAATGTCCCATCCATCCCCCTGCCCGCCGCCACCTACCTACCTTCTTCCTCGGGATCTGTCCGATCCATCTACCAACAAACCCAAGCCTTCCCTCGATCCCTTCGCCCTGCCGAGCCGGAGCACTCTGCCTCGCGTGCACGATCCAAGAAGAGGAGATCCTCCTCGCTCTCCTGTAGCCCCAAGCCTCCTCTCGATTCCGAGCCCCTACCATCCAATGCCCGAAGGAGCAAGGCCCGTTGCGCCCGATCTCCCTCACCTCCTCCGTCCCGCGAGGAGCAGCAACAGGACCATGGACGTCGCCCCGCTTCTTCGAGACCAGCCGCCGCTGATCTGCATCCATGCCGCCTCCCGCCGTCGGCCGCAAGCCAGGAGCCCGAGCTCCTCCTTCCCGAGCTGCAGCCCCCCGCAGCCGTTCTACCTCGCCGGACCTCGCCGGTGAGACCCCGCCATCATGCGTCCACATCTCTCTCTCTCCCGGAGCTCTCATATCTCTTCCTCCGATTTCTTCTAGCAGGAACCGGACGAAGCCCCATCTCCCGCCGCCGCCCTGCGTTGTTCGTCGTCGTCTCCGCCCGATCCGGCGAGGCCCTGCCTCTCTGGCCTCGTCCCCGCCTCCAGGTTGCCGCGCCTCCGCCCACCGCCATCCTCTTCCCAGAGGTCGGCCGTCGCTGCAAGTCCCGCCGTCGTTCCGCTCTGTCTTGGCTAGTTCGAGCGGATGAGCGCTCGCCCGTGGCCGTTGACCCGTCGCCCTCCTGCAAGTTGTCTCCGTTGCTGCCTTCCTTCTGGTCGAACAGAAGAGGACGCTCGCGCCCCTGCATCGCGTCGGTTCTCGCCGGGTCGACCTCTCACCGCCGGAGCAGTGCCCGCTCCTCTGCTTCGGGTCCCGGCGTCCCCAGCTCGCCAGCAGCGTCGCCCCACAGCCCTGCTTCGCGCCCAAGCCGCCATCTGCTCATTCCTGTGCTTCATCGCCACGACGGTTCACCAACGCCTCCAACCTCCCGGTCGCATCGTCCTTCGCCGGAGTCCCAAGCAACGCCAGGCCGCCGCTCCATCCCCCGCTTCTCATCACGACCAAGCCCCAGCGGTGCCATGGCCGCGCCTCTACTTCGAGCAGGCGAAGAAGGCGCGCCAGCCTTGATCCCCTGCCTCCTCTGCTTCTTGGTCGCGTTGACCGCATCGGCCAGATGCGTGCAGCCAGCAGCCGGCCTGCCTGGCCTCCTCCACCGGCTGGGCCTGGCCCATGGATGAGCAGCCCCCAGCCCCTCATGTGCATTGTTGGCCCAATAGTTTCGGCCCGACTCATATTTTTTCCCTGCCTGCGATTTTACCAATTATCCAGAAAACTGCAGTTTTTCAGAAAAACCCTCATGTTCATGCATGTAATAATTAATTAACCATGCATCGGATTAAAACAAACTATACATGTAAAATGCTTAGTTTTTCATCTAGTTTCATATTATGCAACCTTCATCCATGTTTAAAATGTTCAAAATGCTATTTGTTTAAATTTGCTAAATGTCATGCTAAAATGATTTATTTCATAACTAAATAATAAACTTTATATGTAAATGGGGTGGAAAAATGCCTAGTTTAACATGGTGCACTTTATTTTCCTGTTTAACAACAATAAAATATGGTTTAGGGCAGAACAGTACCAAATTCATAATTTGCATATGGGGATTCTCCGGAATTGTTGTTTGTTGTTTCCTGCCTCATTTAAACTTGCCTAGATAGGTAGTTTAATTATGCTTCACCCCTTGCCATGTTTAACAACATTTAATATTGTTTGGTAGCTTAAACGAGATGAACTAAATAATTGTTGTGGTGTTTTGTCAATATGCAACTCGTTGCATATTGAGCTCCATTTAACTTGTAGTATTGTTTGTTGCACTTTGCCATGCCATGCCTCATTAAACCGGACATGCATCATACTTGTTTGTGCATCATACCATGTTTATGCTTGTGCATTTACCATGTTGTTTTGTTTATTTCCGGTGTTGCTTCTTAGTTCCGGTAATGTTGCGATTGTGAGGATTCGTTCAACTACTCCCGTTCGTCTTCTTCATGGACCTCGTTCTTCTTCCTTGCGGGATTTCAGGCAAGATGGCCGCTACCCTGGATCTCACTACTATCATTGCTATGCTAGTTTGCTTCGTTCTATCGCTTTGCTGCGCTACCTATCATTTGCTCGTCAAGCCCCCCAAATTGCCATGTCAGCCTCTAACATTTTCACCCTTCCTAGCAAACCATTGCTTGGCTATGTTACCGCTTTGCTCAGCCCCTCTTATAGCGTTGTTAGTTGCAGGTGAAGTTGAAGATTGCCCCATGATGGACAGGATTATGTTGGGATATCACAATATCTCTTATTTAATTAATGCATCTATATACTTGGTAAAGGGTGGAAGACTCGGCCTTATGCCTGGTGTTTTGTTCCACTCTTGCCGCCCTAGTTTCCGTCATACCGGTGTTATGTTCCCAGATTTTGCGTTCCATACGCGGTTGGGTGATTTATGGGACCCCCTTGACAGTTCGCTTTGAATAAAACTCCTCCAGCAAGGCCCAACCTTGGTTTTACCATTTGCCTCACCTAGCCCTTTTTCCCTTGGGTTTTCGGAGCCCGAGGGTCATCTTTATTTTAACCCCCCCCCCTCGGGGCCAGTGCTCCTTCGAGTGTTGGTCCGAAACGGGCAGACTGCGGGGCCACCTCGGGGCAACTCGAGGGTTGGTTTTACTCGTAGGCTGACCTATCCGATGTGCCCTGAGAACGAGATATGTGCAGCTCCTATCGGGATTTGTCGGCGCATCGGGCGGCTTTGCTGGTCTTGTTTTACCATTGTCGAAATTTCTTGTAAACCGGGATTCCGAGACTGATCGGGTCTTCCTGGGAGAAGGTATATCCTTCGTTGATCGCGAGAGCTTATCATGGGCTAAGTTGGGACACCCCTGCAGGGTATTATCTTTCGAAAGCCGTGCCTGCGGTTATGTGGCAGATGGGAATTTGTTAATGTACGGTTGTAGACAACTTGACACCAGATCTGAATTAAAACGCATCAACCGCGTGTGTAGCCGTGATGGTCTCTTCTCGGCGGAGTCCGGGAAGTGAACATGGTCTTTGGGTTATGTTTGACGTAAGTAGGAGTTCAGGATCACCTCTTGATCATTACTAGTTGACGACCGTTCCTTTGCTTCTCTTCTCGCTCTTATTTGCGTATGTTAGCCACCATACTTTCTTAGTCGCTGCTGCAACCTCACCACTTTACCCCTTCCTTACCCCTTTAAGCTTTGCTAGTCTTGATACCCATGGTAATGGGATTGCTGAGTCCTCGTGGCTCACAGATTACTACAACAACAGTTGCAGGTACAGGTTTTGCGATGATCATGACGCGAGAGCGATGCTTGCTTGCTTGATTTCTACTTCTGCTTCTTCTTCGATCAGGGGATAGGTTCCAGGTCGGCAGCCTGGGCTAGCAGGGTGGATGTCGTTTGAGTTTATGTTTATGTTTCATCCGTAGTTGGATGTTGCTCTTATGTAAGATGATGTTGTATTCGTGTGGCATTGTATGCCTTTTGTATGTATCCCCATCTATTATGTAATGTTGATGTAATGATATCCACCTTGCAAAAGCGTCTTCAAGATGCGCTTCTATCCTTGGTGGGACCTTCGAGTTCCTTTAGGATAGGGTCACATCTTGGGCGGGACAAGTTGGTAATCAGAGCCTCGACCGACCTTAGGAGCCCCCTTGATTGTTGGCCATTGTTGAGTCTAGAAGAAAACTATTTTGAGTCTTAGGATTATATATATCGGAGAGTAGGATTCTTTTTACTCCTCAGCCCCCTTCGTCGCTCTGGTGAGGACTCTTGACGTAGATATTTTGTCTTTCCTCTCCTCAATTTTTCTCAATTTTTTTGTAGGATCACGCGGGTATCTTGGAATCGTTCTGATAGTCTTATGACGAGAACATTGTTCTTGGTGCCTCCTAACATTTAGGGGTTGTGGCAGTGTCCCGGGGAGTTGAGCTCCGAGGTGTTGTCGTCACAATTTTATCGTTGCAGTTCTGGAATACCTGAGTTTTGCCGACATCGAAAATCTCTTTTATGCAGTTGTTGGTGAGATAACCTCGAGGCCACCTAGTACTGGGGAGTTCGAGAGTATTGCCATAGCTCGTACAACGGATGCTTTTCGAAGGTTGAGGCACACGATTTCTGGAGTTTTTTTGGTTATGTGTTGACGGATGGATACAGCTGGATGTAGGGATTGTTAGTTTGGGTGAGATATATTGCTTCCCTTGTATCCCCAACACCTGATTGCATAACCAGAAAGTTTTGCGAGTTTTATATGTGGGAATTCAAGTAGCTCCTAGAATATCTTTCCGACAGATGCATGATACGGGATTGGGTAAATCTCTATCATATGTATTTGTTCCGGCTTATTCTGCAAGCCAAATCCTTTGATTTATTTGTGGTATTCGACTTGCTTCGAAGTCAAATGTTGAATTCATACCTTTCCTAATGGTGTTCTCATATTGCTATGTGAATACTAATCCTTTTTGATCATTGAGGTTGTCATGTTAATCCTTTTCCAATCGGTGCGCTTCTCTTCGAGATGATCCCATCATTCTCCCCATCCGCAAGATCAATTCTAAGTTTTCTCAACGGTGTTTGTTTCGTTCATCCCAAGTTGTCTTTGTTTTTTCCCCACCCTCCCACCCTTTTCTTCAAGGACTCATTTATTTTAATCACGTATCCATTTATTCATGTGAAGTCACTTCACCCTTTTCCATCAATGTTCTTATTCGGTGAGCCCTCGTGAAGATACTAATGGAGCTTTGAGTTCATCATTCTTCATTATTTTTCTTCTCCGATGGATTTAATTTAAGCTTTCGGGTTGATCATATCTCTTCCTTTTGTTTCACATTTCTTCCCATGTGAATTTCTTATCCAAGGCTCTCTTATTTATTCACCTCTCCCAGCTCATATCCGGAGTGTTGAAGATATCTTGGAAGATCCGTGTTTCCATTCTCTATCCGTTCAAGTTATTTTGAGGTTGTTATCTCATTCAATCCATTTAATTCAACCGGTGCAATCTCTCTTTAAAATCATTTTCAACGGTGTTTTTTTTTGAGTGGGCCCTAACCCACAGGTCTTTTCCCAGGATCTTACCTGACTCTTCTAATTATCAGGAGCCATTCCCAAATTCTTTTCCAAGTTTGACGTAAGAATGAATTCTCATCAGTCATATTTCCTTCTCCAAGATCACTTTCAAATCATTTTCATCTATGGCTCAATCTTTCCTCTTTTAATCCTTCCGAAGTGCCTCAACAATTTGGTGGTGTTTCTCCTTGTCATTCTCAGATTTTGAAGACCGAAGAAGAGTTCCTCTTAAATCCTTACCCTTTCTTCCAAAGATGCGTAGTTCAAGCTTGATGCCATCCTCTCATAAGTGTTTTCGATTGTGACAATTCTTTTCTTACCATCCGGAGCATTTCA
Source organism: Triticum dicoccoides (assembly GCF_002162155.2). Taxonomy (NCBI): domain Eukaryota; kingdom Viridiplantae; phylum Streptophyta; class Magnoliopsida; order Poales; family Poaceae; genus Triticum; species Triticum dicoccoides. Next base: position 481,428,738 of record NC_041391.1, on the reverse strand, counting down.
TGAGTTGTTTCCATTTCTTTCCTCCGAAGGTCATCATGTCATAATTCTTCATTCTCAGCATGTAGCTATCGTTCTCCAAATCTTACCGGTGCAGCATTCAAATATCCTCTAATCAGTTCATGATCTCTTCGTTCTCATGTATCTAAATTCTGGCAAGTATCTTTATTCGTTTTCTAAATCTTCCCGGTGAATTGTGCCTTTGCTACTTTCATTTTCAATTCTTACGGTGGTTCGTTCAAGATTCCTCTTCCTTTGTTATCGTATCATTCATTCATTCTTTCATTGTTTCAATCCCACCGGTGGTTACATCAATACCTTCTCAAGTTTGCGCTATATCCCTCTTAATCCTTTCTACGAGAATAAGTAGTATGCCAAATTCATTGCTTGTCATCAATTTAATTAGATGAAGGATAAGCATACAATAAATCTTATTCTTATTTCCTCGAGGTGATTCAATTCTTCTCTTCCGAAGATTGTTCATGATGAAGTAATTCTCCGTTCTAGTGTTTCATCTTTTCCTTTTCCGGAGTTCCAAGTTTTCTGCATTATCTCGTCGCAAAGCTCCATCTAAATCATCGCAAGGCTTCACCTTGTTTTTTCAACTTCTCTTTCCTTTTATCATCCTTTTATTACCGGAGTTCTTCATGGAGGCTCTACATGGTCGCTCATCAAGTATTCCTTCCATTCTTCAATTGTTCTTCAAGATTTCTGTCGAACCTAAGATCCGCCAAGCTATACTCTAAAATAAACATGGTGTTCAACACACGTTTTGTTTTGGGGAGTTCAAATATTCTTCATCTTGCATTCCAAAGTGCAATTCTTTCTACCTTAACTTTTGAGGTTGTGTTATGTCACTCTTGACAATTTCCTTCATGTTTCATGATTCATATGTTGTCAAGAATGAGGTATTTTAAATCCATCAATCTCTTCTTTGGAGTTATCTTGGTATAGATTTCACCTAAAGCCTTCCCTAAGGAATGTTGCTATTTGTGGTGCTTATCAATGATCCGAGTTTTCTCCTATCCTCTCGGCGAAAGAAGTTTTCATCTCTTCCTTGATCTCAAACAAGCAATTGTTTTTCGTTAGTGGCAGAATTTCACCTCTTAGTCTTGGGATGTTTTCCATAAGCCCACTACAAGCTTATTCGTTTCGTTGTTGGTTTTCCAACAACTCCGTTCTAGCATTTCTTGTAAGCGTGCTCTTTCAAGATCCTGTTTCTCTCTGTTCATTCCATTCCATTCTTTCATTTCTTCCGGAGGCATTGTGATGTTGCTCTCGTTGACCCATCATCTCGTTTTGTCAAGATCATGTTATTCTCTTGCTTATCCATTTAACCGGAGTGTTGTGTTCTAATTCAAGTTCTTTCAACTTGTCAAGTTTTGCCTCTATTTTCAACCTGAGTGCTGTCTGAAATCCTTCTTACCCATTGTGCCATTCTTTCAATAGTTCCGGAAGCAGTGTGTTGTTGATTTCATCAAGTATCATCCCATCTTCTCAAGTTCATGTTCTATTCCTTCCATGTTCAACCGGAGTGCTGCCCGAATTCTTCCTTCTCTATCTAGTTTTAACCGGAGTGGTTTCAATATCTATCTTATCACTAAACCTCTTGGTTCTCGTCGTATCCCTTGTTCCTCTTTTCTAACGGAGTGTTTTCAACTTTGCTCATCTTTGTTGTTTTCTTTCTTTCATTTGTTCAACCTCTCAAGGTTCTTTGGTTTCACTCTTTTGTCGAAGAAACAACTTAGTTTTACCTCTTCTCTTCCTCTTCCGTTTCTCTCCGGTGCCATCCTAGATCTCGGGACGAGATCCTCTCGTAGTGGTGGAGTGTTGTAACGCCCCGGATGTAACTTTCCATATTCGTAACTCCAACTCTTGCCTTTTCCGGAGATGTCATATTTTATTTTCTCCGTGGTTGGGTTTTTGTCTTTGTTTTGCATTTTGTTCATGTCATACATCTCATCTCATAGCATCATGCGCATTGCATCGACATTGTTTTCTTAAAAACTTGCATCCGCTCGTAGTTGCCGCTCCTCGCTTCCCTCTATGTTGCGTTCGTTGACCCTTTCGAGATCAACCGTGTTTTCGGTTCCCTCTTGTCAAACCACCTAACCTCTCTCAGACCCCCTCGTGTGCGCGTCCGAAACCTTTCCCAAACCCGAACCGCTCGGTCATTACCGTTGGGTCCGGATCATCCCCAAACATCTAAAAAACATCTTCGGTTTCTTCTTTGACTCTCCTAACCTATTTATTTGGACCATTCGATTATGATTGGAGGGCCCGAGTAGCCCCTGAACTAACCTACCTGCTATATAACCGGACAAAACCCTAAATTTTAGGAGCAATGTCCCATCCATCCCCCTGCCCACCGCCACCTACCTACCTTCTTCCTCGGGATATGTCCGATCCATCTACCAACCAACCCAAGCCTTCCCTCGATCCCTTCGCCCTGCCGAGCCGGAGCGCTCTGCCTCGCGCGCACGATCCAAGAAGAGGAGATCCTCTCTCTCCTGTAGCCCCAAGCCTCCTCTCGATTCCGAGCCCCTACCATCCAATGCCCAAAGGAGCAAGGCCCCTCGCGGCCGATCTCCCTCACCTCCTCCGTCCCACGAGGAGTAGCAACAGGACCATGGACGTCGCCCCGCTTCTTCGAGACCAGCCGCCGCCGATCTGCATCCATGCCGCCTCCCGCCGTCGGCCACAAGCCAGGAACCCGAGCTCCTCCTTCCCGAGCTGCAGCCCCCCACAGCCGTTCTACCTCGCCGGACCTCGCCGGTGAGACCCCGCCGTCGTGCGTCCACATCTCTCTCTCTCTCTCCCGGAGCTCTCATATCTCTCTCTCCGATTTCTTCTAGCAGGAACCGGACGAAGCCCCATCTCCCGCCGCCGCCCTGCGTTGTTCGTCGTCGTCTACGCCCGATCCGGCGAGGCCCTGCGTCTCCGGCCTCGTCCCGCCTCCAGGTCGCCGCGCCTCCGCCCGCCGCCATCTTCTTCCCGGAGGTCGGCCGTCGCTGCAAGTCCCGCCGTCGTTCCGCTCTGTCTTGGCTAGTTCGAGCGGACGAGCGCTCGCCCGTGGCCGTTGACCCATCGCCCTCCTGCAGGCTGTCACCATTGCTGCCTTGCTTCTGGTCGAACAGAAGAGGACGCTCGCGCCCCTGCCTCGCGTCGGTTCTCGCCGGGTTGCCGTCTCACCGCCGGAGCAGCGCCCGCTCCTCTGCTTCGGGTCCCGGCGTCCCCAGCTCGCCAGCAGCGTCGCCCCGCAGCCCTGTTACGCGCCCAAGCCGCCATCCGCTTGTTCCTGTGCTTCATCGCCACCACGGGTCACCATCGCCTCCAACCTCCCGGTCGCATCGCCCTTCGCTGGAGTCCCAAGCAACGCCAGGCCGCCGCTCTGTCCCCCGCTTCTCGTCACGACCAAGCCCCAGCGGTGCCATGGCCGCGCCTCTAATTCGAGCAGGCGAAGAAGGCGCGCCAGCCTCGATCCCCTGCCTCCTCTGCTTCTTGGTCGCGTTGACCGCATCGGCCAAATGCGTGCAGCCAGCAGCCGGCCTGCCCGGCCTCCTCCACCGGCTTGGCCTGGCCCATGGGTGAGCAGCCCCCAGCCCCTCATGTGCACTATTGGCCCAGCAGTTTCGGCCCGACTCATATTTTTTCCCTGCCTGCAATTTTACCAATTATCCAGAAAACTGCAGTTTTTCAGAAAACCCCTCATGTTCATGCATGTAATAATTAATTAACCATGCATTAGATTAAAACAAACTATATATGTAAAATGCTTAGTTTTTCATCTAGTTTCATATTATGCAACCTTCATCCATGTTTAAAATGTTTAAAATGCTGTTTGTTTAAATTTGCTAAATGCCATGCTAAAATGATTTATTTCATAACTAAATAATCGTAGCTCCAATTTTAATAAACTTTATATGTAAATGGGGTGGAAAAATGCCTAGTTTAACATGGTGCACTTTATTTTCCTGTTTAACAACAATAAAATATGGTTTAGGGCAGAACAGTACCAAATTCATAATTTGCATATGGGGATTCTCCGGAATTGTTGTTTGTTGTTTCCTACCTCATTTGAACTTGCCTAGATAGGTAGTTTAATTATGCTTCACCTCTCGCCATGTTTAACAACATTCAATATTGTTTGGTAGCTTAAACAAGATGAACTAAATAATTGTTGTGGTGTTTCGTCAATATGCAACTCGTTGCATATTGAGCTCCATTTAACTTGTAGTATTGTTTGTTGCACTTTGCCATGCCATGCCTCATTAAACCGGACATGCATCATACTTGTTTGTGCATCATACCATGTTTATGCTTGTGCATTTACCATGTTGTTTGTTTCTTTCCGGTGTTGCTTCTTAGTTCCGGTAATGTTGCGATTGTGAGGATTCGTTCGACTACTCCCGTTCGTCTTCTTCATGGACCTCGTTCTTCTTCCTTGCGGGATTTCAGGCAAGATGGCCGCTATCCTGGATCTCACTACTATCATTGCTATGCTAGTTTGCTTCGTTCTATCGCTTTGCTGCGCTACCTATCATTTGCTCGTCAAGCCCCCCAAATTGCCATGTCAGCCTCTAACATTTTCACCCTTCCTAGCAAACCATTGCTTGGCTATGTTACCGCTTTGCTCAGCCCCTCTTATAGCGTTGTTAGTTGCAGGTGAAGTTGAAGATTGCCCCATGATGGACAGGATTATGTTGGGATATCACAATATCTCTTATTTAATTAATGCATCTATATACTTGGTAAAGGGTGGAAGACTCGGCCTTATGCATGGTGTTTTGTTCCACTCTTGCCGCCCTAGTTTCCGTCATACCGGTGTTATGTTCCCGGATTTTGCGTTCCTTATGCGGTTGGGTGATTTATGGGACCCCCTTGACAGTTTGCTTTGAATAAAACTCCTCCAGCAAGGCCCAACCTTAGTTTTACCATTTGCCTCACCTAGCCCTTTTTCCCTTGGGTTTCCGGAGCCCGAGGGTCATCTTTATTTTAACCCCCCCCCCCCCCGGGCCAGTGCTCCTTCGAGTGTTGGTCCGAAATGGGCAGACTGCGGGGCCACCTCGGGGCAACTCAAGGGTTGGTTTTACTCGTACGCTGACCTATCCGGTGTGCCCTGAGAACGAGATATGTGCAGCTCCTATCGGGATTTGTCGGCGCATCGGGCGGCTTTGCTGGTCTTGTTTTACCATTGTCGAAATGTCTTGTAAACCGGGATTCCGAGACTGATCGGGTCTTCCTGGGAGAAGGTATATCCTTCGTTGATCGCGAGAGCTTATCATGGGCTAAGTTGGGACACCCCTGCAGGGTATTATCTTTCGAAAGCCGTGCCCGCGGTTATGTGGCAGATGGGAATTTGTTAATGTCCGGTTGTAGACAACTTGACACCAGATCCGAATTAAAACGCATCAACCGCGTGTGTAGCCGTGATGGTCTCTTCTCGGCGGAGTCCGAGAAGTGAACATGGTCTTTGGGTTATGTCTGACGTAAGTAGGAGTTCAGGATCACCTCTTGATCATTACTAGTTGACGACCGTTCCTTTGCTTCTCTTCTCGCTCTTATTTGCGTATGTTAGCCACCATACTTGCTTAGTCGCTGCTGCAACCTCACCACTTTACCCCTTCCTTACCCCTTTAAGCTTTGCTAGTCTTGATACCCATGGTAATGGGATTGCTGAGTCCTTGTGGCTCACAGATTACTACAACAACAGTTGCAGGTACAGGTTTTGCGATGATCATGACGCGAGAGCGATGCTTGCTTGCTTGATTTCTACTTCTGCTCTTCTTCGATCAGGGGATAGGTTCCAGGTCGGCAGCCTGGGCTAGCAGGGTGGATGTCGTTTGAGTTTCTGTTTATGTTTCATCCGTAGTCGGATGTTGCTCTTATGTAAGATGATGTTGTATTCGTGTGGCATTGTATGCCTTTTGTATGTATCCCCATCTATTATGTAATGTTGATGTAATGATATCCACCTTGCAAAAGCGTCTTCAAGATGCGCTTCTATCCTTCGTGGGACCTTCGAGTTCCTTTAGGATAGGGTCGCATCTTGGGTGGGACAGGGATCCACCGACCTTCATGGCCCTAAGACCACAGAAGATGAGGTAGACCAGAAGGCACAAGAAACCCTAGTGCGGCTAGGTGCACAGGCGAGCCGCCAAAGGATGCTTTGAACGAACTGCTTCTGGTAATTATTACTCCCTTCGTTTCATAATGCAGTGCATATAGAATTTTTTTCAAAAATCAAACATTACAAACTTTGATCATATTTATGGACAAAAAATGCACATTTAAAGTACCAAATGTATATCATTAGATACATCATCATCAGTTATATTTTCATGTTGTATATGTTTGGAATTGTATATATAAACAGTTTTCTCTCTAAACTTGACACACACACACACAAAATACTAAGTCCCTACCATTGCTGACCAACTTCACGTCACTAGATAGAGCCGTGGCGTCGGGCGACGGGTGTGGCGACGGGCGTGAATCTCCGCCACCGTTGATCCAGCCGGAGCCACCGCCACCGCTCCCGCCGGCCGATGGGGAGGGCTTGGGGGCCGACGGAGGGGGGCTTTCACCGCTGCCGATCCGCCTGGCTGACCTGCCTCGCGGAGAGACGCCTCCGCCTCGGCCGCCGCTGCGGCTGTTGCTGGATCCGCCTCTTCCTCTGGATTAGACGCGGTCGGCGCTCGTGGTGGCTCCCGTGGTGGTGCTCGATCTGCCCCTTTCCCCGGCTTCTCGTCGAGATCCCTCAATGGAGGATCGGGATCGGGGTTTTTTGAATCCTACGAAATGGTATGTGCGTTTTGAAGATGCTCGAGAGGTAGGGCGATGGATCAATGGCCTGATCTACTCGCACCCGTCTCGTTGGATGATGATCCGAGATGAAGAAGGAGAAATTTTGGCCGGATGACATCTCAACGTTAACGAAGAGCTTGCTATCGGTAAGAGTTTATCGATTGATATATTCCATATCGAGATTCTTGAGTGTGTGTAGGTGCCCATGGAGTGTGAAGATCAAACTGTCGTAGTTGATCTTATGGAGGACACCGACGGGCCAAAGCCTACACAGCGGTTTGGGGGACGTTTCTAGATTCTTGCTGATGAGGATGAAGATGATGATGATCTGCCGTAAACGACAGTTCGGCCGCCATCTATGCTTGGCTTGGTAACATCTATCCCAGTGACTAAACCTATGGTGAGTTGCAAGAAATCGTTATCGCTCGGTACTCCGGTTCCTTCGCAGAAGTCGAAGGTGAAACCATGGAGTGGACCGTTGCCGAAGGTGGGGCCGCCGGCTATCACCTTGTCCGACTTTTTTCATCCCGAGTGCTGGATGAGAGTGACTAGGAGAAAGAAGAAGGGTGGTCGGATGGTGTCGCAGCGATCGCCGGCGGTGGCCGGTGCGCGTGATATTCGGGCGGCCAGAATTGCGCGTTTGAATTCGTTTTTGGGCATAGATGGGCCGCAAGTGATCGATGGTGCCATGGGTTTGGCTAGTACTGGGCTAGAGGCCCATGGGGCTGGCCAGGCCTGCGTTGCGGCGGGTGTGGGCGACGTGCATGTGGTAGCCTCGGGTCGGTCACCCCCGCATGCATGATCTCCCTCCTCTCACCCCGTCCATGCTAGGGTTCACCGTCGCGGGAAGCCTGGTTTTCCGTCGGCGTCCTTGCGCTGTCTTGCTCCAGGGATCGCTGGCGTTGGCCGCCGCCTACCACCTAGACCTCGTCCGGCTGCGATGCCGCCAAAGCCGCATCCACCGCGGGTCGCGTCGGTAGTGAGGAACCCGACTGAGGCCGCGGGGGTCTCCGCTGCTCAGGTTGCGGCTGCTGCCGCGCCGGTTCCCACGCGGACAGCGCCTCTACCTCGGGAGGCTCTGCCGCTGCCTCGGGTGGCACCTCCTCTGCCTCCGGCTAGGGCGGCCCTTCCCCAGCCACCAAGGACTGTGCCTCCTCCACAACACCAGCCTAGGGTAGCGTAGTCGCCGCCACCTAGGGCCGAGCCGCCGCCGCCCCAACGGTCGTGGCCGAGGCAGATGGCGGGTGGTCGCGGTGGCTCGGGCCAAGGCTCGATCGGTCGCGTGGCGGGTGCGTCTGCGGGAGATGATCGTAACCCTCCTCGCAGTCAGTGGGGCGATGATGGATATGATGCTTATGGTTCTGGTCTGCATCGGGGCTCTTCGTCTACCGGAGGTGGCCGTGGCTATGCTTGGGTGGACAATGGCAATGCCAACCGAGGTTTCCAAGGACCGCCCGGAAACTTTGTGGAGGGTACGGTTGGCCCTAATAACCGCTCTTTTCGGGGTCGTTTCCGCGGAGGTCGGGGCGGGAACCGGCGTCACCCTCCACCAAGGCAGCTGAAGACTTCTGCCGAGCCGGAGGTGGCTGACGGTGGATCGGCTCTACGCAGGTGGTGGTGGAGACGGTTCAAGCATTGGCTGCAGTCACGTTGCCGGAGCCCATGCAGACTGGAGATTCTGCTTCTGAGCAAGGTACGGAGAAGTCCGAGGTTGACAAGGTGTCCAAGTGGGCGGCTAAAAAGAAGAAGCTAACCTGTTTCTATTGTTGTGAACCGGGACACTTTTTGGTTGAATGCACTGTGGAGTTATGTGACTTGTGCCGGAAACCTAAACATATAGCTGCCGAGTGTCCTCTTATGTTGGGGCCTAAACCTTCCGTTCAGATATACGGGGTTTGCTGCTCGGAGTTGATGTTTTTTGAGTCTCCCAGTGTGGAACCCTTGGCACCCGCGGTGGAGACCTCCTTCCCCGGTGTGGTGAAGGTGGTTCATGGACCATTGACCGAGGCGCAGATCATTCAGCAGTTGAGAGAGCTCGCTCCGAGAAATTTTCAGTGGTCGTTGCTCAAGCTCACAGATACAACTTATAAAGTAGATTTCCCGTCTAAGGAGGATCAGCTGAGAATCCTCAAGTTCAGTATGAGCAGGGTCACGAGCACTAGTTTTGTGTTGCAGTTTGATGAGTGGAAAAAGAAGGATCCGCAGGGCACGTCGTTAACTCGGATTTGGGTTCGTTTCTCTGGGGCGCCATCTGCTCCACTGGATAGCTTGTTGGTGACGTGGAGCCTGGGTTCTTTGATTGGCAAGACTGAGCAGGTGGATATGCAGTTCACACGTGCTCACGGGGTGGCGCGTTTACTTGTTAGTGTTGCTAACATTGAGTTCCTGCCAGACATGGTGCCTTGGACGCATGAAGGCGTTCTGTATTAGTTGGATGTTGAGTATGAGGATCCTAACCTTTTCAGTGAGTTTGAGGATGATAATACCATGGACACCTCTGAGGGAGGAGGTGCTTCGGGGAACCAGGATGATACTGCTAAGAGTGATGATGATAAGGCTAAGGGGCCTTTGGATCCGTCTGATTCTGGTGACACTGCTCCTGTTGGGTTAACTGGTGCGGTCCCGACAAGCACTTTGCAGCTTGGTTCCTTGGGAGCGTTCTCGGCTCCGCCTAGGCTTTGGTGCGACCGAGTTGATCCTGTGAGCCCTATAGGTGAGTCTGTGCGTGACGAAGCCTGTTGAGGTGGGAGGTGCCGAGGGGCAGGAGGCCCCTCCCTCTTCTCTTACCTTTCCCCCGGCTATGGTGGAGGTGGCTGCGATGGTGGTCTTGGTTGGAGGTGACGGGCAGGAGGCCCCACGCTCCGAGTTGTCGTCGCCGTCGGTGCCGAGGGCGAGCTCGGCGTTCCCTCCCTTGAGGCCGGCTGCTTGCGGAGGGGTGGGCGTGCAGGAGGCCGCCGTATCCCCTCTTGCCAGGACGCGTTCTGCTTCGGAGGGCGAGTCGGGTGGAGTGGCCGTTTTATCGCCACACTCCCCAGATCGCACTAGGCTGGTCTCGCCGGTCTCGACTTTCAGCGGGACTTCCGTGGATAGGCCACAGGAGTTGTCATCGTCTTGTGGTGCTGCGCCAGTGGTCCCGGCCCAGGTCACCACTATTGGGGGACGGGCAGGCAGCCTTTCCCCTAGCAGAGCTTCACGCGAGGAGGTCATCGCCTTTGGTGGGATCCCGGATCCTGTCTCTAAGGGGAGGCGGATCAGCGGGGGGCTGCAGGAGCAGCCGGACGTTGATGACATGCAGCTGGGGTGTGCTATGAGGGCGGCCAAGCTGCGTGACGTCGAGATCTCCACTGGTATGTCTGTTAATAAATCGAATTCAATTATGCATTTTACCAATGATGAGATTGTTCACAATGCAAACCAACTAGGAGTATCACTTGGTAATAATGATATAGAGATCTCTAGGTCTGTTAATGACATTCTTGATTTGGAAGCTGAACGGGCATTAGAAATGATTCATCACATAGCTGCCGTTAAGCCTATGAATGAGTCGGAGATTGATGCGCTTGGGGTTAGGGCTCTTGATGGTTTGTGTGCCGATCTTGACCCTGCGTTACCGGGGACGGAGGAGGAGGAGGGGTATGCCTATCCTGAGACCTCTAATCATGTAGATGAGTCTTTGGTGATTGCGGCAGAGCCCGAGTGTGGTGACCGATCTGATGATCGCATTAAGCCTAAACGGACTTGGAAACGGAAGGTTTATCCAGTGTCGGCTGTGCGTAGAAGTGCTAGGATCCGTACCTCTAAAAAATTTCATGATGAAATATGAGAGGCATTTTCTGGAATAGCAGAGGTCTTAAAGACTTGGCTAAAAGAAGGTTTCTAGCGGATGCTTCTCTTGAACATCATTTGGATTTTATTGCTTTGTCTGAGACTGGAAGAGGCAACTTCACTCCACAATTTCTTAGCACTTTATCTGGGAGGTAGATTTCCACTGGCATTGCCTCCCCCCTCGAGGAAGATCCGGTGGGGTTTTACTTGGGGTTAAGTGTGAAACTTTGGAAGTTCGGAGTGCAGTTTTTGGAGAGTCTGCGGTAAAGTTTCGGGTCAGAACTAAGGCCGACGGATTTGATTGGGCTTTGGTGGCGGTTTACGGAGCCGCGCAACCAGAACTCAAGCCAGATTTCTTGGCCGATCTGGTCCGTGTCTGCGGTAATGAGCAGCTCTCTGTCTTAGTGGGGGATGATTTCAACATTATTCGAAGAAGGGAGGAAAAGAATAATGATAATTTTGACGGCAGATGGTCGTTTATGTTCAATACTATCATTGAAAGCTTGGATCTCAGAGAGATAGAGATCTCGGGTAGGAAATTCACTTGGGCTAACTCGTTACCGGTACCGACTTTTGAGAAGCTTGACCGTGTTTTAGCTAGTGTCGAATGGGAACAGAAGTTTTCCCTGGTAACAGTGCAGGCGTTGACACGAGGTATCTCGGATCACATGCCGCTGCTAGTTGACTCGGGGGCTCAAACTCATGTGGGTAACAAGAATATTTTCTCGTTTGAACTTGCATGGTTTGAAAGAGAAGGATTCCTTGAGTTGTTAGCTAGAGAGTGGGCTAAGGATTCAGGAGGAAGGTCACCCATTGAGCGTTGGCAATGCAAGATTCGTCATCTTCGAAGGTTCCTTCGTGGATGGGCTAAGCATACGCATGGGATATATAAGGCAGAGAAGGAGCGACTCCTTCTACTTATTCAGACCCTTGAAGTAAAAGCTGAAACTTCTATCTTAGGTACCAGTGAGCTGGAAACTAAGATGGAGGCTGAGTTGCGGCTGAAAGAGCTTCTCCGTGAGGAGGAATTGAAGTGGGCATTGCGAGCTAAGGTTCGCAAAATCGTCCAAGGCAAGGATAACACTCAATTCTTTCATATGATTGCTAATGGGAAGCATCGTAAGAAGAGAATTTTCCAATTAGAACAAGACGAAGGAACGATAGTTGGTCGAGAAAACCTAAAAGTTTACATTACCAACTATTATAAGTAGTTGTTTGGACCTCCGGAAGAGAATTTTGTGTCTTTAGATGAGTCAAGGGTTGAGGATGTTCCTCAACTTGAGACTGACGAGAATGAGATTTTGACTGCTCCCTTTACGGAGAAAGAGGTGTTTGAGGCCATCGCACAAATGGAAAATAATAAGGCTCCAGGACCGGATGGGTTTCCGGCGGAGTTTTATAAAAAAGTGTTGGCACTTCATTAAGGGAGACCTGATGCTGATGTTTCATGAGTTTTTTAATGGACACTTCATTTGTTTAAGCTGAATTTTGGAACGATAACTCTTCTTCCAAAGAAGACAGAGGTCGTTCGCATTGAGCAGTTCAGGCCTATATGTCTGCTTAATGTTAGTTTCAAAATCTTCACCAAGGTTGGGACGAACAGACTTACACAGATTGCACATTCAGTTGTGCAACCGTCCCAGACTGCTTTCATGCCAGATAGAAATATCCTTGAAGGGGTTGTCGTCTTGCATGAAACGCTCCATGAGATTCACTCAAAAAAACTAGATGGCGTTGTTTTTAAAGTGGATTTTGAAAAAGCATACGATAAAGTTAAATGGCCTTTCCTTCAACAGGCTTTGCGTATGAAAGGATTTGACACGGCCTGGAGAAACTAGATTGAATCCTTTACGCAAAAAGGGAGTGTAGGGATTAAAGTGAATGACGATATAGGTCACTATTTCCAGACACACAAAGGGTTAAGGCAAGGAGATCCCATGTCACCGATCCTATTCAACATAGTGGCTGATATGCTGACTATTTTAATAGGACAGGCTAAGGATGCGAGGCAGGTAGGTGGCCTTGTTCCGCATCTAGTTGATGGCGGTATCTCCATCCTTCAGTATGCTGATGATACTATCATCTTTATGGAGCATGACTTGGCAAAAGAGAGAAACATGAAGCTTGTGTTATGCTTATTTGAACAATTGTCCTGACTCAAAATTAACTTCCACAAGAGCGGATTGTTCTGTTTTGGAAGAGCTAATGATGACCAGGAGGCGTATAAACAATTGTTCGGATGTGAATTGGGCACGTTACCGTTCACGTATCTAGGTATACTCATTCATCATCGGAAGCTGACTAACAAAGAGTGAAAATGCATCGAGGATCGTTTTGAGAAGAAACTGAGTTGTTGGAAAGGGAAGCTCATGTCATATGGAGGGCGATTAATTTTGATTAATTTGGTCCTCACCAGTATGCCTATGTTTCTCCTATCCTTTTTCGAGGTCCCGGTGGGTGTCAGGAAGAGGCTAGACTTCTATCGATCTCGATTCTTTTGGCAGAGTGATGAGCTTAAACGAAAGTATAGGCTTGCTAAATGGGATATAATTTGTAGGCCGAAGGACCAAGGGGGTCTAGGTATTGAAAATCTGGAAGTCAAAAACAGATGTCTCCTTAGCAAGTGGTTGTTTAAACTTTCGTCCGAGACGGAGGCTACTTGGGCTCAGATTTTGTGAAATAAGTATCTTCAGTCTAAAACCTTGGCCCAGGTGACAGTGAGGCCGACTGACTCACCATTTTGGAAAGGCTTGATGAGAGTCAAGCCACTCTTTTTCAATAGGACAAGGTTCTTAGTCGAAAATGGAGCTAATACGAGGTTCTGGGAGGATACGTGGCTTGGTGAGACTCCCCTTGCACTTCAATATCCTACTCTGTACAACGTTGTTCAACGTAGAGAAGCTTATGTTGCAACCGCTCTACAATCCACTCCCCTCAATATTAGTTTTCGGAGGACGCTAGTTGGCAATCATTGGGAGGCCTGGCTTCATCTTGTAAGATGTTTGATGGATGTCTAGTTGTCTCAGCAGCAAGATCAGTTGTATTGGAAACTAACTAAGAACGGCGTGTTCTCGGTCAAATCCATGTATCTGGACATCATAAACTCTAGCGTCATTCCTTCCTTGAAGCACGTTTGGAAAGTAAAGGTACCTTTGCGAATCAAAGTGTTTATGTGGTTCGTGCATAAACAAGTTATTTTGACTAAGGATAATCTGGCGAGACGCAATTGGGTGGGTTCTGCTAGATGTAGTTTTTGTGACCATAGCGAAACTATCAAACACCTCTTTCTTGATTGTCCGCTGGCTAAGATTCTATGGCGGTCGATTCATATTGCTTTTAATATTAATCCGCCTACTTCCATCAACATGTTATTTGGAACGTGGCTTGATGGGGTTGACTCCAATACAGCGAGGCACATTCGTGTTGGCGTTTGTGCTTTATTATGGGCAGTCTGGAACTGCAGAAGTGATTTGGTTTTTAACAGATCAACGAACATTCACTTTTTGCAGGTTATCTTCAGGGCCACAACGTTGATACGTATGTGGTCGCTACTCACTCCGACGGAGGCCAGGGAGCGTTTGGTTACTGCGTCTACCCGATGGGAGATGGTAGCTCGGGATATTTTCAACCGGTTTGGATAGCGGTCATGTAATAGGATAGGCATGTAGTGCTCCTATTTTTATTTGCCAGACGGTTGTGGCTTTCTGTTTAGCTCTTATGAGCGTTTGTTTATTTCATACTTCGAGACTTGGAGACTTGTTGCTGGATATTTTTATTAATAATATGAGCCGTATGCATCTCTCTGATGCAGAGGCTGGAGTAAAACCTCTTCTTTTTTTTAAAGTTTGCTTAGCTTGACCTTTTATAAACAATCTATACACACTACATTATGGGAGTACCAATCGTCCCCAGCAGACATTATTTAACTACCATAGTTGGGGTACTCTTTTCTTTAGGCAAGATATACGATGACTAGTTTGGCACGTAGAAAAGCAAAAGCACGTGGGGTCAAAGCCATCCCTCCGGTTTGCAATTGCAACCCCCACCCGTCTCCTCTCCCGTCGCCACCGGAGACCATTTCGTTTGACCGATACGACCACCCATGCCTAGTTAGTGTAACTCCGTTCAGAAACTTAGGCACGTAGTAGTAGTAATCCGTACTAGTCTTCACACACATCGTTTTCTGCTTCTTCTCTTCCTACGCCTCACAGCGTAAAACCAAAATTTAAGTTCAGAAACAACAGCCGAAACTTAAGTTCTGCCAGGAAGGTTGGTGAAATTCATCGTGTGTTCTCCTTGGTGGCGCCATGCAGCCTGCCATTCTCTTCTCGCGTCAAACCATTCCGCGTCGGTTTTATTGACTTTCCCGGTGGCGGCTTTGCGCCGCGCGGTGCCGTGGTGCCTGGGCTCCTTTCCCCTCTCGTGGTTTGAGCTGTGGCCTGTGGAGCGAGCGAGGTGGAGGCACGCACGCGCATGGAGGAAACAAGGCCACCGCGAGGCTGAAATCGTAGCAGAGCTTTCGTTCTCCGGGGAAATGGGTTGCCTCGGCCGCTTCAGGAGCAAGATCAGGGCAGGCAAGGGCAAGGGCAAGAGACCGCACGGGAGGCCGGTGCCGGGGCCGGGCGCGTCGTTCACTTCCGAGGCCACCTGCTCGACGGCGTCCTCGTCGGCCGCGGCCACGAGCCAGTCTCAGTCCCAAGACTCGGGCGCGACCGTGAGGCCCGGCGGGAGCAAGTCGTCGGGGTCGGCCTCGTCGGCGCGGAGCATCCCGGAGCTGTACGAGGAGCGGGGGGCGAGCAGCCTGCGCGAGTTCGGCCTCCGGGAGCTCCACGCCGCCACCAGCGACTTCAGCCGGCTGCTCAAAATCGGCGAGGGCGGCTTCGGGAGCGTCTACAAGGGGGTCGTCCGCCTGCCCGGTGGCCCCGCCGGCGGCACCGTGGTGGCCATCAAAAGGCTCAACACCAGCGGCCACCAGGTACTCCATTCCTATTTCCATGGTTAAAATTAGGAATTTCATTCGGTGGTGCTCTTCTCTTGTTCTTTCTTTCTTTCTTTCATGTCCTTGGTCATCATAGGTTGATTCAGTGTAAGATCTAGCCCGGATTTAACCCTACAGTTTACTAGTACTCCTAAATTTGGACACGGTTTGCACAATTGTTTCAGTTGTTGGAGTAGTTCATTGATCTCTGTGGCCTAAGGCTGCAATCCTTCTGATGATATGCAATATGCGAATACAATCAAACATCTGTGCAGTGTGAATTCTGCCAACTATATGCGTGGTTGGATGCTTTCAGTACTATTGCATTCTACTCCCTCCGATCCAAATTAATTGACGCATGTTTAGTGCAACTTCAGTAGTATAAAGTTGTACTATACCTGCGTCAAAGTTGTACTAAACCTGCGCCAACTAATTTGGATCGGAGGGAGTGGTATCATTATATTGTCCTACTATTTGATACTACTAGGAGCCAAGGATTCATCCAGTACTTGTATTTGACTTCCTTTTGGCTCACTACCAACCTTGATCAGGGGCATAAGCAGTGGCTGGCAGAAGTTCATTTTCTAGGGGTTGTCGAGCACCCGAACCTCGTCAAGCTCATCGGTTACTGTGCTGCCCGTGACGAAAGAGGTCCTCAGAGGCTGCTTGTCTACGAGTTCATGACGAACAAAACCCTGGATGATCATCTATTCAATCGAGCGTACCCTGTTCTTCCATGGGGCGTCAGGTTGGAAATAGTATTTGGCGCTGCTCAGGGTTTGATGTATCTCCATGAAGGGTTGGAGGTTCAGGTACAGCTTGCCAACTTTCCCAATAGGTTTTCTGTGTGAGAATACTGCATTATATTGGACAAGAACGAGTCCAATGTATGACTATTTAACAACATATTTTGGAACTTGAGTGATACCTGATTTAAAAATAACAGGGAATGAAAAATGCGTAAAATTGTGAAAAATACCTCCTACCGGTAAATGCTGGAATTTTTGTAATTCAGAATAACTGTAGATATCAAGATACCTAGATATAGTTAATAATTCATTGTATTAATAAATCTAATAGACCGGATCATAACTTCGATGGATGCAGTACTCATTCCCTGTTGTTTCAACTACTTTTGCAAGTTAAAACGTTTGTGCTAAAGCATTAGTTTCTGGATGGAACAATGCTGTGGAGTGATCATACGTTTGTGCTAAAGCATTAGTTTCTGGATGGAACAATGTTGTGGAGTGATCATACTAATTGAACCACATAGTTGAGAGAAAATGGATGTCATTAATATTATTTCCTACTCCCTCTGTACCAAAATGTAAGACGTTTTTTGGTTTTGCATAGGGCATAAAAAACTTCTTACATTTTGTTACGGAGGGAGTATTAGTTAAGGGGGTGATTTTAGAACAAGTGTTATCTCTAACCTGAAGGTTTTGATTCTGTTTTTCTCTGAAGAAAGGTTTTGATTTTGCTTAGGAAAATAACATAGAGATGCCATCTTTGTTTTGATCAAATTTCATGGATTTAGATCATATATCGTGATTTCAAAGCTTCCAATGTTCTGCTGGATGAGGAGTTTAGACCAAAACTTTCAGACTTTGGATTAGCGAGGGAAGGGCCATCAGCAGATCAAACTCATGTGTCTACAGCGGTACGTGTTAATTTTATTTCAGAGCAAGATAACAGAGTTTCCTCATGCTCCATTCACGCATTCAAGAATAGTTCCTTATGATAACTCGCTCTATCGTAATCAGGTTATGGGGACCTATGGTTATGCGGCTCCAGACTACGTTGCGACAGGTCATCTCACCACCAAGAGTGATGTTTGGAGTTTTGGAGTAGTACTCTATGAGATCCTCACCGGACGACGTTCTATGGAAAAGAACCGCCCCAAGAATGAGCAGAAACTGCTGGAATGGGTAAAGCAGTATCCTGTTGGAAGTAAGCAGTTCAACAAGATTATAGATACAAGACTCGAAGGCCGTTACTCTAGGCAGGGAACTAGAGAAATTGCTAAGTTGGCCAACACCTGCCTTGCGAAGCGCTCAAGGGACCGTCCAACGATGAGACAGGTGGCTGACAGCCTAAAGCAAGTGATGCAGCTCAAGCAGTTGGATGGTGAAAGTGTTGCATCAGGGGACAACTCGCCACCTCATGATGTGCAGGGTAAGCCAACAGCAGACGATATTGCCGTGGCTTCAGCAAGGCGGCGGATGCTTCACCTTGCTGCTCTAGGTGAAAATGGAAACAGCATCGCAAGGAGGAGATTCATGTTCATGAAGGCTGCCGCCGCTCCAACTCCGACGTGATCTTCTGTAACAATTAATGTCCTAGACTCCGTGTACATTGTAATGCGTCTATGAAGAAATATCCATTAATGGTGATTTTCCCTCCTTATCAGTGTACAACCTTTAGAAGATCTAATGTTTTGTTTACTTCTCTTCATACGTAGTTCTTTAGGTTGAGTTGCATATTTGGAACTTGAGAGTTCCTGATGTGAAGGGTTGTTTATAGTACCAATGTAGGTATGAAATGTAAGTCTGCTTTCTATGTTTTACCATGTATCCAACCTCGTAAGGTAGACATTAAAAATGGTGGCGTCTTGTTTCTGCAGTTGCTAGCCATATATTTGAGGTCTGATATCGGTAAATGGCACTTTGCAGATGGTACCTTAGGTATGAAAGATAATTTTGTGCTATATTATTGACTGCTTATTTTCAACATGCCAAGATGTGAAAGAGATATTATGTATATACCTCCTGCTTCAACATATGGATTTGTCAATTCTTCACTTTTGACAAGTAAATTAAGCTAAAGATTAATGAATAAGCGCTTTGAGTTCCTACTTGTACAGGTTCATTTCATGCTTCCCATTCTTGATATCATAAAACAAAAACTTATGTGATGTTATTTTGAACTTTTTTTTAAC
>NC_041391.1:481385732-481409919 GCF_002162155.2 Triticum dicoccoides | reverse complement strand
ACCATTAACTACCGCTAGCACTATCCCTTAGTCAGGCTCTCTTGGTCTAAACAGCAATAAGCTTGCCCCGCCAAAGTAAGTATGCCCTCTTTGACATGTAAAATGATATTTCTTAATTAACATCTGGCATAACTTTATTCTGTCTGCTAGAAGAAGAAAGGAACAGATACAAAGTACTTCCTCAGTAACTTAACATAAGATATTTTTGCAGTTCAAATTGAACTGCAAAAATGTCTTGCATTAAATTACAGAGGTACTATTGCCCAACGACAAAAAAATATTTTAAATTAGCATCCTGTAGTTATGTCTTGATCAGAGAAACATCATAAGTGCATCTTGTAACATGGCAGCAAATTATTAAACAGCACATTATTTTTCAGTTGAGGAAAATGAGTTGAATATGTACATCAGTAGCTTCACAAAATGACCAGCAATCCAGAAACAGAAGATTGCTGACCTTCAGCATGTGGCCACCAAAACCATCAATGTTCTGCGACAGGGAAAGCTGATCCGATCTTGTTAACCCCCATCCTGTAGCACTTGATGTTGATCGCATATGGACCCACATGGACATGGTTATTATCCTCTCCAGCAAAGAAGCAGCGCGTGTAGAGCGCAATCTCAAACTCAGGACTGACGCCAATCAATGTGCTGGATACAGATTTCAGCAAGCCATGCCACTCAAACTGAATGGTGAGCAGCTGCGTCTGAGAGTCTGGCTGCAGACAAGCAATTCAGCATAAGCGTTACGATATAAACATATGCCATGTATGTTCAAATCATAGACTCACATGGTCCCCGTATTTCTTTGGAAATATGTACCCTTGGTAATCCACATTGCCTTTGGATTCTTCCAGGTAAAACTGCATATTAGTCACACAACACCATGATAACATGTCTTTCAGATAATGGAACCATGCTGCTGAAATAACACAATAACTTGCCTGAGTCCAGTTGTGGAAGTCTGTGACCTCATGCTCACCTCGACACCGCCCCTTGATCTCTCCTACAAAGACATGCTCAAAGGCAGAAGAGCTACCAGAGCATCCACCCCTTCCATACAAATCAAACCACAGGGATGCCAGCATTTTCGTGAAGTCCTTCTGGTCCTGAGACGTGATTCCCTTCAGCACCAGATACCGGTGTAAGAATTTGATTGGTGCACTTCTAGCAATCTCCTCAATAAAAGCAGCTTCTTCATTCTTGTCCTGCTGGGTGACTAATTCCTTGTATCCTTGGCGTGGGTTGTAGTTGTCAAGAAGTGCACAAAAGCGAGAGTATGTAGGCCTCCGCAGTACGTCATCCTTCAGCCAGCTGAACAAGTTTTCAGATGCCATGTCACCCTTCTGATAAACCTTCTTCCCTTGGCCACATTCGATTGTGTAGTCCTTACCAGGAAGGAGACGGTTCAGGTCAAGCTCTCATAGCCGACAGCATGCCTTTGACAAATGATTGAGCTACTCCCTGCTAGGCTCTACATTTAGACCATGGCGGAGCTCATTGACATCCTCAGAGTATTCTTGTTCAGAAGGTGGACTTTTGTATCGCTTCCATTCCTTGGAGTTCTTCATACAGTCAATAAAAGTTAAGAATCCATGAAAGAGCATCTTACAAATTACTGATATAGCTATGACCGCCATCCTTCCAATCAGAATTTTCAAATGGTATGCAACTTTCGGTTGATACTATCAGAATTTTTTCTCGAACACGCGTCATTTGCATTAGAAGAAAGGCTGTCTAGCGACCCGACCTGGTAAGGATCGAAGTCTATGTGTTTACCGTGCTAGTCGCTGCATCGACTTGCTAGCACACACAGTACTCGATGAAATAACACACATCTCTTTATTACATCGATAGTCCAGGAGCAATACAATTTATTACAAGATATGACACAATGCCAAATAAAAGAAATACTGCGGAAGCAACGTAGTAAATGAGGTCCATCAACTCCACGAGCAAAAGTTGAGTGTAGAACATCGACCTATCGCACCTTAATCTTCGTCGGATATATCTGCAGTTGCAGCCATATAGGTCAGTACATTGAATGTACTGGCAAGTCACATCATAAGTATAAAGAACCTATTTGTACATGCAATTTGGCTGGTGGAAAGTTCTAAGTTTAATTTTGCATAAAGCTAGTTTTTTCCTAGAATAAAGATATTATTCTACCACTACAATAATAGCATAGGATGAGTTGGCAACCCCAACTCAATCCATTCCCAAAGTTTATTTAAAATCTCACTGTTTAAACTAAGGATGATGAAATCTCTCGGCATTTCCACTACTAGATGCTCAATTTGTCCGCAACCGGGGACACGACTAATCGATTAGGTTGACACTCTGCAGAGGTTTGTGCTCTTTTCCCCACAAGACTCGACCACCTCCATGATCGGAATATTGAGACATAGTCTTTTGAAAGTGTCCCCCCTTAACCCACGGATAGGCCGGCACACCTACATATTCTACATCAACCAGCCTATCCCGGAAGAGGTCACACTATCTACTCAACTAAGCCAGAGCCCATATTGGCTTGTGGCTGCACACGTAAGCTTCTAGACAAGAAAATACGTTTGATCCCTTTGATCCTGAACGGACGAACCACTAGTGGTGCACCACCATGGATTTCCCATGCATGCTCCCACTGTACTTTGCCACCATTCAAACCAATTTCTGCCCAGGTAGTTCATTTAAAAGTCTTGGTCCTGATTTCTACTTTGTCACTCAGGTCTCGCCATGAACACTCCCCAATCCACGTCTACATTAGTGAGGCAAAAATAGATTTACACAGTGGTGACAAAGATTGTATAGTTCAGACTTACCTCAAATGAACTACTAGGTAAAAGCGTAGCCATCCGACATAAAATTCCTACGATAAAATCCTACCACAAAGGACTAAGTGCATATATAAAAACATAGGTAAGTAAAAGTATGGTCAAATGTGAACTTGCCTTGGTACTGCTGGTTCAACTCTAAAGAATGATAATATTTTACTTCGCACTCCGGACAATCTATCGCAAAGTAATAAACATACATAAGCAATCATTTCAAAGAACCAACATAACATGCAAAGCAAAAAGGCTCGAAAAAAACAAATGAACACGCAACACACTTAACTATCACAAAAATATTCTAAGTGCAAAACAACAAATGACATGGGTTAAAAAAATGTGATGTGAACTATAGTGCATACTAGGCATACGAGTAAAATAATCATGGACAGATCCTAGTTGTGTGAAAAAATTGTGACAATGGTCCAAGTCATAGGGTTTGGCTACGATGACAAGGTGCAAAAATAATCAACTTAATCGGAGCTACGATTTAGGAGATATGGCCATTTGAAGTTTGAATTCAAATCTGAATAAATTTCAAATTTGAATCTGGCAAAGGTTTGCAAAGATGGGTTCCCTAGATAGATCTAATCAGGACGAAGAACCTGCCATTGGTTTCATCGAGTTTGGATCTACGGTTAAAATTTTGTGGCTAGTTGAAGTTCAGGGACTAATCTGCTAAATTCAGGGACTAAACAATGAAACAGAAAAGAAGAAAAACTGCGAACAGGCCCTTGGCCATGTGGCAGGTTCCTACTGGATGAGCAGCATCCGATGCAGGACTTACACGGCGGACGGCCGAATCTTAAGCAAAACGGCGGCGGCGGCTAAACTAGAAGAAAAACCAATATCGGTTTAAAAATAAAACCGCACTGTTAATTAAAACCGCGGTTAACCGATTCAAACTAAAAAAATCCTAAAAGAACGGGGTGGAGGCGGGCGGCTCACAGTGGGCAACGGCGTCGGCGTCGAGCAGGGTCTCAGCATCGGCGGAGCGGCTTGTAGGACCTTGAAGTATGTCTAGAGGGGGGTGATTAGACTACTTGACTAATTAAAAACTTAACTTTTT
Organism: Triticum dicoccoides; assembly: GCF_002162155.2. NCBI lineage: Eukaryota > Viridiplantae > Streptophyta > Magnoliopsida > Poales > Poaceae > Triticum > Triticum dicoccoides. The sequence continues at coordinate 481,406,022 of NC_041391.1, read as the reverse complement.
CCCAATTTTAGAGTTTGGCGGATTTTAGCTATCTTAGGACAAGTCAAGCAATCATCACACTATTCAAACAAGCATGCAAAGAGTATATAGGCAGCGGAAATTAAAGCATGCAACTTGCAAGAAAGTAAAGGGAAGGGTTTGGAGGATTCAAACGCAATTGGAGACACGGATGTTTTTGGCGTGGTTCCGATAGGTGGTGCTATCGTACATCCACGTTGATGGAGACTTCAACCCACGAAGGGTAATGGTTGCGCGAGTCCACGGAGGGCTCCACCCAAGAAGGGTCCACGAAGAAGCAACCTTGTCTATCCCACCATGGCCATCGCCCACGAAGGACTTGCCTCACTAGCGGTAGATCTTCACGAAGTAGGCGATCTCCTTGCCCTTACAAACTCCTTGGTTCAACTCCACAATCTTGTCGGAGGCTCCCAAGTGACACCTAGCCAATCTAGGAGACACCACTCTCCAAGAAGTAACAAATGGTGCGTTGATGATGAACTCCTTGCTCTTGTGCTTCAAATGATAGTCTCCCCAACACTCAACTCTCTCTCATAGGATTTGGATCTGGTGGAAAGAAGAATTGAGTGGAAAGCAACTTGGGGAAGGCTAGAGATCAAGATTCATATGGTAGGAATGGAATATCTTGGCCTCAACACATGAGTAGGTGGTTCTTTCTCAGAACTGGTAAGTTGGAAGTGTAGGTTTAGTCTGATGGCTCTCTCCACGAATGAAGAGGAGGTGGAGGGGTATATATAGCCTCCACACAAAATCTAACCGTTACACACAATTTACCAAACTCGGTGGGACCGATTCAACAGACTCGGTCGGACCGATTTAGTAAACCTAGTGACCGTTAGTGATTTTCGATGGGACTGACATGCAACTCGGTGAGATCGATTCGGTTAGGGTTAGGGCATAACGTAATCTCGGTAAGACCGATTACACAAACTGGGTGAGACCGATTTTGGTAATAAGCTTTCCAGAGAGTTGGTCAGGTAAATTCGGTGGGACCGATTTGCTCTTTTCGGTGTTAAAAAGGGAAACAGACAGTTTACATTGCAATCTCGGTGGGACCGATCGCTCACTTCGGTTTGACCGAAACGTTACGGAGGGAAACAGAGAGATTACAATCCCATCTCGGTGAGACCGAGATCCCTATCGGTAGAACCGATTTGCCTAGGGTTTGTGGCAGTGGCTATGACATTTGAAATCGGTGGCGCCGGATAGGAAGAATCGGTGTGACCGATTTTGGCTTTGGGTTTAGGTCATTTGTGGATGTGAGAAAGTAGCTGAGGGTTTTGGAGCATATCACTAAGCACATGAAGCAAGAGGCTCATTAAGCAACACCTCATCCCTCCTTAATAGTATTGGCTTTTCCTATAGACTCAATGTGATCTTGGATCACTAAAATATAAAATGAAGAGTCTTGAGCTATTGAGCTTGAGCCAATCCTTTTCCTTAGTATTTTGAGGGATCCACTTTCATCATCCATGCCATGCCATTCATTGAGCTTTCCTGAAATATATGTCTTGGAATAGCATTAGCTCAATGAGCTATATGTTGTTATGAATTACCAAAACCACCTAGGGATAGTTGCACTTTCACGGCTACCTGCGGCGGTCTTCGGCGGCAGGGAAGAAGGCGACGAGGTCCGGCGGGTCGAGGGCGTCGCGGTGGTAGTGGCGGGGCTCCTCGAGGTGGCCGGGACAGGCGAGGCAAAGGGCGGCGGCCCGGTGTTCTGGCGGGGCGTCGACTCCGGCGATCTAGGGCGAAACAAACATGTCAAAACGACGCGCACTGGCACGGGCGTAAGATTGACGAGGAGAAGGAGCTCGGTCCGGCTTACGGGCGATGACATGCTCCGGTGAGGAAGCTCCGGTCGGCGAGATGCAACCGGCGCCATCGAGCGGTAGGAGCGGCGTGGGACGATGGGGAAGGCGAGTTTGACAGAGGAGGATGGGAGGGATTTTATAGGCGAAGGGAGGAGTGCGGGGAGCGGCCGGATAATGCTTATCCCGAAGGAGCCGGCCCACTCAACAATTTGGCCCGCGACCACCGCGCTTCTGGCCCAAGCCAACCCCGTGCCCGATTTCCTTACCCGCCTATCGCCCGCTGCCTCTTCCCCTCCTGCACTCGCTGACGAGTGGGACCCGCCCCACCTTGATGTCCCAACCTCCGCGGAGAGCATGGGAGGGACACCGCGCGTGCCGCCCGAACGCGCCGGCCGCCTCCTTTGGGATAAGCATCATCCGACCACTAAATCGCACTTCTTCCCTCGCCTATAAAATCCCCCCCCTGCGTCCTCCTCTGTCGATCCCGCCTTCCTGCATCATCCCATGCCGCTCCTACCGCTCGCTGTCGCCGGTTGCATCTCGCCGGCCAGAGCTTCCTCGTCGGAGACTTTCGTCGCCTGTAAGCCGGACCGAGCTCCGTTCTCCTCGTCAATCTTATGCCCGTGCCAATGCGCATTGTTTTGACATGTTTGTTTCACCCTAGATCGCCCGAGTCAATGCCCAGTCGAAGCCGCACCCTCGCCGGAGCACAAAGCCACCACCCTTCGCCTCGCCCGTCCCGGCTACCTCGAGGACCCCCGCCACCACCACCGCAACGCCCTCGACCTGCCGGACCTCGTCGCCTTCTTCCCCACCACCGCAGGCAGCCTCCCCGCCGACACTGGGACCCTGCTCGACACCAACGCCGTCCCCCACTGTAAGCCGCCCGCCCCCCGTTCTTTTAGTATTTTTTTAGTTTGAATCGGTTAACCATGGTTTTAATTAACAGTGCGGTTTTATTTTCGAACCGACGTTGGTTTTTGTTTTTTTAGCCGCCATCGTCGTTTTGCTAAAGATTCGGGTATTCGCCGTATAAGTCCCGCAGCGGACGCTGCTTAGCCAGTAGGAACCCGCCACATGGCCAAGGGCCTGTTAGCATTTTTTTTTTCTGTTGCACTGTTTAGTCCCTGGACTTCAACTAGCCACAAACTTTTAACCGTAGATCCAAACTCGTTGAAACCAGCAGTAAATTCTTCGTCCTGATTAGATCTATCCAGAGAACCCATCTTTGCAAACTTTTGCCAGATTCAAATTTGAAATTTATTCAGATTTGAATTCAAACTTCAAATGGCCATATCTCCTAAACCGTAGCTCCGATTAAGTTGATTCTTTTAGCACTTTGTCACCATAGCCAAACCCTATGACTTAGACCATTGTCTCAATTTTTTCACACAACTAGGATCTATCCATGATTATTTTACTTGTATGCGTAGTATGCACTATAGTTCACATCACATTTTTGAACCCATATCATATGTTGTTTTGCACTTAGAATATTTTTGTGATAGTTAATTGTGTTGTATGTTCATTTGGTTTTTCCGAGCCTTTTGCTTTGCATGTTATTTTGGTTCTTTGAAATGATTGCTTATGTATGTTTATTACTTTGCGATAGATTGTCTGGAGTGCGAAGCAGAATATTATCATTCTTTAGAGTTGAACCAGCAGTACCAAGGCAAGTTCACATTTGACCATACTTTTATTTATCTATGTTTTTATATATGCACTTAGTCCTTTGTGGTAGGATTGCATGGTAGGAATTTTATGTCAGATGACTGTGCTTTTACCTAGTAGTTCATTTGAGGTAGGTCTAAACTATACAACCTTCATCACCACCGGGTAAATTTATTTTTGCCTCGCTAATGTAGAGGTGGATTGGGGAGTGTTCATGGCGAGACTTGAGTGACAAAATAGTAATCAGGACCAAGAGTTTTAAATGAACTACCTGGGCGGAAATTGGTTTGAATGGTGGCAAAGTATAGTTGGAGCATGCATGGGAAATCCATGGTGGTGCACCACTAGTGGTCCGTCCGCTCAGGATCAAAGGGATCAAACATATTTTCATGTCTCGAAGCTTACGTGTGCAGCCACAAGCCAATATGGGCTCTAGCTTAGTTGAGTAGATAGTGTGACCTCTTCCGGGATAGGTTGGTTGATGTAGAATATGTAGGTGTGTCGGCCTATCCGTGGGTTAAGGGGGGACACTTTCAAAAGACTATGTCTCAATATTCCGATCATGGAGGTGGTCGAGTCTTGTGGGGAAAAGAGCACAAACCTCTGCAGAGTGTCAACCTAATCGATTAGTCGTGTCCCCAGTTGTGGACAAATTGAGCATCTAGTAGTGGAAATGCTGAGAGATTTCATCATCCTTAGTTTAAATAGTGAGATTTTAAATAAACTTTGGGAATGGATTGAGTTGGGGTTGCCAACTCATCCTATGCTATTATTGTAGTGGTAGAATAATATCTTTATTCTAGGAAAAAACTAGCTTTATGCAAAATTAAACTTAGATTTTTTCACCAGCCAAATTGCATGTACAAATAGGTTCTTTATACTTATGATGTGACTTGCGAGTATATTCAATGTACTGACCTATATGGCTGCAACTTATCACGCTTGCAGATATATCCGACGAAGATTAATGTGCGATAGTTTGATGTTCTACACTCAGCTTTTGCTCGCGGAGTTGATGGACTCATTTACTACGTTGCTTCCACGGTATTTCTTTAATTGGCATTGTGCCATATCTTGTAATAAATTGTATTGCTCCTGGATTATCGATGTAATAAAGAGATGTTTGTTATTTCTGTTATTTCATCGAGTACTATGTGTGCTAGCAATTCGATTCAGGGACTAGCATGATAAGCACATAGACTTTTATCCTTACCGGGTCGGGTCGCTACAGGCTGCCATAATGGGGTTAAGGCACACAAGCACCAACACAAGGGTGACACCAACCGAACTGAAAAGTTGGAACAGACGACAACAGAAACTACAAGGCTGGCTAAACTATGTTCAAGGGACAAACCAGCAACAAATCTCTAGAGCAGATTGAGGAATCTCAGGTTAGGCATGATATTATCAGTCTAACTATTTAACGAGAACACTTATATAGCAATGCAGATAGGGAAATGATTAGAATCATCCGGTCGATTCTACGCCACGCGTCGACAGCTAACCACATGTCAGACCAATCCCACGCACTGCAAGTCTTAGGATTTTGCAACATCGTCCATGTTTCTGAAACATGGGGAATGTTGCAGTGGCAAGTTGGCAACACCACGGTGCTAATGTGGGTGAATTTTTTTTGCAACATAACCTCTGTTGCAAAAAAAATTTACCTGCAACACAACCTTTGTTACAAATGTGTTATGCAACATGAACTTTGTTGCAAAAAGATTCTGGAACACAACCTATGTTGCAAAAGTGGCAAAAGTGAAGAACGATGCTTGGTGCTAAATTGTGCCAGATCTAATGGCTCGCGAGGCGGCGGGTCTTTTAAAATGATCCGCCTGCCGACGCATAGCATGTCATATATAGATATTATTATAACTTATAAGAATATTTTTAATTGTTTTGGTAGGCGTGAACGAGGTCACTTTGCCTTCTCCCTTTCTCCCTTTCTCCTCTTCATCCCTTTTTTTCTTCGTTTTCTCTTCATTCCCTTTCCTCTAACGGTGCTGTTCTCGGGCCTTTCTTCAGACTAATATGTTAGAGGCGCCTTTGATATCATTATTTCAAAATACTATATGTGATTTTTTTTAAAAGGTAAAGAAGGCTTCAAAGCATGTCCGAGATTGGTCAACTTGAGCTTCTAACATATAAATATTGTCAATTGAACATTATAACCAATAAGGATCTGCGCCAAGGGGAAATTAATGTTGAAAAATCAACCCATTTCCTTTCAGTAATGACTAAATTTATTTATATCAGCAGAATAAGATAGGAGCAAATGTATGTCGAATAATCAACTCGCTAGAAATCAAGCAATAGGAGAGTAAAACAGGCAAATAATTCTCATACAGTATACATAATTAATTTGGTACCTGTTGTGCTCTTCTACATTTGAAGGTCTGCTGATGCGGCCTGCGGTTATGCTAGACTCCGCCCTTCGTTCCACTCGTCTCACCCTAAAGATGACGAACACATCACAATGGAATCGGAAGGGCTCCTAGGCCCTAGACTCTAAGTACTCGAATGCCAAAGCAAAAGCAGTGCAACCAGAATACCAGATTGTGCTGTTGAGTGGATGTGGGCGTATAATGCCAGTGCTGCGTGGGCCTCCTATCATCTTCCGCCCTCTCCCGCCTCTCCTCTTGTTACTCCTCGGATACTACCTGCAACAAGCGAATAAGAGAAGTAGAGAACATATATAGTCTGACGACCCCACGACCGAACTCTCTTTTCCCTACAGCCTACATAGCCATTACATCAAACAGCACGCGAGCACCTCGGCCCGCGTCGGCCTGTCAGACCCGAGTTGTCTGACGGACTAAATTCAGAAAATGCACTCAGAATTCAGAGAATATCACTAGCACAACTTGATTTCAGAGGACAGTTTGGCTAGGGTTTTGGTTACAAGGAGACCAACCGGGAACACCGGTGGCTAGGGTTTACCCCAAGGGAGAATAATCATGAGCACGCAGGCTCTCAAATCCTGGCTATATAGCCTTACAAGCCACTAGAAGGGGCGAGAAACGCACATGGAGGAGAGGGGAGTGGTTGAGCTTTACAGAAAGATCAACGGCGACGCCTTGACCACCAAGAGCCGTCCGATGGAAGATCAACGCACCACGTCTTCTGTAGCTTGCCGAAGCGGTACGAAGCAACCAGGTGCGTTGGATGGAAGATGGGCGGTTTTCCAAGCTTAGCGCCCATGTTTAGCAGTCTGAATTTAACTGAATGAACGAGAACAGAAAAGATACAGCATACAGGGTCCTGACAATTCCTCCCGCGCGAGACCAGACCTGTCCTCAGGGCTGAAAGAAAGGAAACACCTTCTGGATGAACTGGGCATCCTCCCAGGTTGCGTCCTGCAATGGCAGGTTGGCCCACTTGATCTTCCAGCGTACCACTGGTATGTCGATGTCCCCTGGGTTCGAGGAACCAATTTTATTTCCAGCAGCATCTCTGGTTCCAGAAGAATTGTGCCATCAGGGTTGATCAAAGGAAGTTTGGGATTGGGCACCGCAGTAGGGCCGATGTGTTTCTTTAACTGGCTGATGTGGAATGTGTGGTGGAGTTTGCAATCCTCCGGTAACAGCAGCTTGTAAGCGACCTTGCCTATTTTCTGTAGGACTTTGAAGGGTCCATAGTATTTGGAGTGGAGCTTCAGGCACCTGTGAATGCTCAGTGTGGTATGCCTATAAGGTTGTAACTTTAGGTAGACCATGTCTCCTACTTCCAAGGACCTTTCACTTCTCTTTTTGTCTGCATAATGTTTCATCCTTTCCTGTGTTGTGAGTAGGTTGCCCTTGATCTGATTGGCTGTCTGTTCAGCGGTGAGTACCGAAGGTAATGTGTCTGTGCTGTCCTCTGGGTATAAAGCAGCTTCCGCTAGCATTTGTGGTTTCCTGTTGTACAAAGCCTGAAATGGTGTGATTTGAAGAGCTGTATGGAAGCTTGTATTGTACCACCATTCCGCCAGGGAGAGCCACTGGTGCCACTTGGTTGGTTTGAGAAATGCCATGCATCTTAAATAATTCTCCATGCACTGATTAACCCTCTCAGTCTGACCATCCGACTGGGGGTGATAGGAGGTACTAAGGTGGAGTTTAATGCCCAATTTCTTGAAAAGTTCCTGCCACAGGTTGCTAGTGAAGATCTTGTCCCTGTCAGTTACTATCACGGATGGAAGACCATGGAGTTTAAAGATATTATCCACAAAGGCCCTAGCCACAGAACTGACAGTGATAGGGTGTTTCATAGCAATAAAGTGGCTGTACTTGGTGAACCTGTCCACGACCACTAGGATCAAGTCCTTGTTGTTGGATGTAGGCAGCCCCTCCACAAAATTCATGCTGATATGGCACCAAGCAAAGTCAGGGACTGGTAGTGGCTGTAGCAAGCCAGGATATTTGCAATGCTCTGCTTTGTTGATTTGGCAAACAGGACACTGTTTGATATAGTCCACTACTGCTTGTTTCATGCCGGGCCAATGGAATAATAACTTGATTCTCTGATATGAAGCTCTATGACCCAAGTGACCACCCAATTCCGAGCTGTGTAAAGCAGCAATTAATTTGTTTTGGAGGGGTTGGCTGTTTCCAATCACTACTCTGTTCTTGTATCTGAGAATACCATTCTAGAGAGTGTAGTTTGGTAATCCTGAAGGATTAATGGATAATTGGGTGATCAAGTCCTTGCACTTGTTGTCAGATTTGTAAGTATCAGTAACCTCTCCTATCCAAGCAGGTTTGGCTGTACTAACAAACAAACTGTGGAGTTTGTGTTGCACTCTTGAGAGTGCATCAGCAACTCTGTTGGTATTTCCCTTCTTGTACTCAATTGTGTAGTTGTACCCCAACAGTTTAACCAAGAGCTTATGATGAATTCCTTCAGTAAGTTTCTAGTCTTGGATGTACCTTAAACTTTGTTGGTCAGTTCTTATTATCAGAGAAGAAGCTGAGAAGTAATGTTTCCACTGTTTGAGTGCTTCTATAATAGCCAAAGCTTCCTTGTCATAAGTGGACCAAGCAGTAGCCCGAGGTCCAATTGCTTTGCTGAAGTAAGCAATGGGCCGTCCACCCTGCATGAGGACAGCACCAATTCCATAAGCACACACATCAGCTTCGAGCACAAATGGTTTTGTGAAGTCAGGTAGAGCAAGGACAGGAGCTTGGATCATTTTGTGTTTCAGTGTGTTGAATGCTTCTTGCTGCTCATTTGACCACTGGAAACTGTCCTTCTTAAGAGCATTGAAAAGAGGTTTGCAGATATATCCATAATTTTGCACAAATCTTCTGTAATACCCTGTGAGGCCCAAGAAACTTCTCAATTGTGAAACATTTTCAGGGGCAGGCCATTGAGTAATTGCTTCGATCTTTATAGGGTCTGTGGCAACCCCATCTCCCCTAATGATGTGGCCCAAGTACTCCACCTGAGGTTGAGCAAAAATACATTTGCTTAAGTTGACCACCAGTTGATTTTCCTGTAGGGTTTTAAAAACCTCATCCAAGTGTGCCAAATGGTCCTCCAATGTTTCACTGAAAATCAATATGTCATCAAAGAAAACCAACACAAATTTTCTGAGATGTTTCTTGAGGATTTTGTTCATTAACATCTGAAAAGTGGCAGGGGCATTGGTTAGGCCAAAAGGCATAACCAAATATTCATAATGTCCACAATGAGTAGTGAAAGCAGTCTTTTCAATGTCTTCCTCTTTCATTCTTATTTGGTGATAGCCACTCTTCAAATCCAATTTGGTAAACACAGTAGCTCCATGAAGCTCATCCAGCAAATCCTCAATAAATGGAATAGGGTATTTGTTCTTGATTGTTTGGGAATTTACTTTTCTGAAATCATTGCACAGCCTCCAAGACAGATCCTTCTTTTTAATGAGAATAGCGGGAGAAGAATAAGGACTAGAGCTGTCTCGAATTATTTGCTTATTGACCATGTCCTAGATGATGGTCTCCATAGCATTCTTCTGATGATGAGGCAGTCTATAAGGTCGTTGATTGACTACTTTGGCCCCAGGTATAAAAGGAATTGCATGGTCACAAGCCCTAGCAGGGGGCAACATAGTAGGACTAGAGAAGACTTTTTTGTATTTTCCCATCATGGCCTTGATTTGAGGGTGCACAGGGGTTGTTGATGTATCTTCAGACTGTAACTTGTTGACAACAATAACTGCACCACAAACTGATTGCTCCATTATATGCTTATCCAAGCTAGATTCAGTGACAGGAGTAGATGGCAAACTTTCATCCGAGAAAGTGAACAACCTTTGTTTGTCCTTTGTGATCTGGAATTCCATAAGGTCAAAACCTAATTTGACAGGGTTGTGGGTGGACATCCAATCAGCTCCCAAGATAATGTCATAGCCTTGAAGTTTGAGAATTCTAAAATCTGAAGCAAATTCCTCACCCTGAATGGTATATGGACAGTTTGGGGCCATGAATTCAGTCCACAAAGTGCCTCCATTGGCCACCAACACCTTTGTTTTCTTAGTGGGTGTAAGAGTGCACTTGCTCAGCGTAGCAAAAGCAGGAGACATGAAAGTTGCAGAACTACCACTATTAATTAGGGCAGTAGCAGGGAGTTTGCCCACCATTACTGTAACAGTAAAACTGAATTTGGAATTGCTGATTTCCATTAAGGCATGCATGGAAATTTGTAACTGCTGTTGATCAGGTGGTTCATAATTGTCTTGTTCCATTTCTTCAGACATTTCAGTGACATAGACCAAATCAGTATCATCAGGGTTCTGTTCTTGCAAGGCCTGAATTTGAGCTTGGTTGCTCATTTTACACACCTTTTTGTGTCCAGGAAACCAAGTTTCTTTGCATTTATAGCAAATACCCTTGAGTCTTGCTTGTTGAATAACAGCCGGAGTGTTATTGATGTTAGTTCTGGGTTGTTCCAACTCCAATGATTTCTTGGCAGCTGTTGGAGGGAACTGAGCAAAATTCCTTCTTGGGGGTTGGGCTTGCTCCATTCTTCTAGCCAGCCAGATTGCCCTTTGTAAATCAGCAGATTCATGACACTGGACATAGTGTTGTATGCTGTCATGCAGGCCAGCTATGAAACTGTTTTTGAAATAGTCATTTGGGAGGGCAGGATTGTCCCTCCTCATGAGATTCATGTGCTGTTCAAATTTGAGGATGTAATCATTAAGACTGCCTGACTGAATGAGTGCATGGAATGCCCTGACATTATCACAAACAGAATTTTCAGCAAATCTGTCTCCCACATGTCTGCAAAATCGATACCAGGGCAGAGTGTTAGCTTGGATTCTAGTGCCTCTCCACCATTCCATTGCAGGACCAGTGAGGTATGTTACTGCAATTTCTGTTTTACTTTCAGTCGGCGTTCTAGCGGCATCAAAATACATTTCAATGGTTTGTATCCACGAATCTGTGCCTCTTCCATCAAATTCAGGAATGTTCATCTTGGCAGGTTTAACCAAAGCTAGAGGTCATCTGATATCAATCTGCACTTCTCTGTTGGCCTCAGCATTTCTCCTATGCAGCTCTACTTGAGCCTCTGCTTCAGCTTGTGCATTAGGAGGAAGAGGAGGTAGGGTAATAGGTGGTTGCACTGGCGGTGGATCCTGCAAAGCCAATCGATTTTCCAACCCAGTTTGGACTGGCCTGTTTTGAGAGAAATGTGGATGTCTGTAGGGAGGTTTGTTACTTCCATCCAGATGTAGTTCCTTACCAGTGTTGACATCCACTAGGACAGCTGATCTTGCTGTCTCCGGAGTGTGCAGACCCTCTCCAGTTTTTTTAGTCGGGCCCTGTGGAGTTGCATTATTGCTTGTGTCAGGAGCCTCCTAAAGAACTGGGGGTGGTACATCTCTGGGTGGGGGAAATGAGGTGATGAACTTGTTCAAGCAAACTTGCAGTTCACCCAAGGTCTTTTGCACTGACTGAAAATTGTTTGCTAGATGTTCTCTGAAATCCAGGAAGTCCTTTCTGTCCAACTCTCTGTTCTGCTGTAGGGTTTTAACATCAAGTTGCAGAGATTGGAACTCCAGAGACTGAGTGCACGAGGACTCAACTTCTCCCCCCATACTGTGAACTAGGACTAGTAGGAAGGAATTAAGTTGGCAGGGAGCCAAACTACCTTTCTACCGACGATCCACAAGAAAAAGGAGGGAATTTTACAACAGCACAAGGCTGCAACCTGACCTTAATCTTGAAGATCCTACCGCCGCCGTCGCCGCCGCCGTCGCCGCGCCGCCACGAAGTACTCCGGATCCGGGAGGGTGGTGGGATTTTACTACCAAAGCAAGGGGCTTCAGCAACCACTAACCTGACCAGACCAGTACCCGAATTTCACCGCCGCCTGCGCCACCAAGAAGCACCGCCGCCGGGATCGAGGGGGGAAAAGAGGATTTTACGGCGCCTCCAACTCTTCTCCGGCCCCAAATCCAACTCGCCGCCAAGGATCCAACCTTGCTCTGAATACCAAATGTCAGACTCGAGTTGTCTGACGGACTAAATTCAGAAAACGCACTCAGTATTCAGAGAATATCACTAGCACAACTTGATTTCAGAGGACAGTTTGGCTAGGGTTTTGGTTACAAGGAGACCAACCGGGAACACCGGCGGCTAGGGTTTACCCCAAGGGAGAATAATCATGAGCATGCAGGCTCTCAAATCCTGACTATATAGCCTTACAAGCCACTAGAAGGGGCGAGAAACGCACATGGAGGAGAGGGGAGTGGTTGAGCTTTACAGAAAGATCAACAGCGACGCCTTGACCACCAAGAGATGTCCGATGGAAGATCAATGCACCACATCTTCCGTAGCTTGCCGAAGCGGTACGAAGCAACCAGGTGCGTTGGATGGAAGATGGACGGTTTTCCAAGCTTAGCGCCCATGTTTAGCAGTCTGAATTTAACTGAATCAACGAGAACAGAAAAGATACAACATACAGGGTCCTAACACGGCCGTGCTCTCTCCTGGCGGTCCCCTTCCCCTGGAGCGGCGGCGGTACGGTTGGCCGCCCTAGATGCGACGTCCTCAGCCCCGCCGTGCGTGGCGCCAGACAAGCCATTCACGAGGCCGTCCATGGCGCCCGATCTGTCGCCCTGGTTCCCCGTCCTTCGACACAATAGATTTGAACTGGCGAACGAAGGGAGGTGATATGATTAGTCTCCGGAATTTCCATGGGGGGTAGGGGGCGTCACCCATCGATCGGTGGGCGGTGGATGCATATGGTGATTCTGTTAGTGATTCCGGTTTGAGGTAGCAAGGAGGAAGGCGCGAACGTCGGGCGCGCGCGCACCGTTAGCCCGGTGTGGGCAAGTAGGCACTTAAATGGGCACGCTTGAGAAGAAAATGGGCACGCTTTGGGCCCAAGAAGTTCCTTTCCTCGTATTGAGATCTTTAAAATTAAATCACACATTGATAGGTTTTGACGAACTTTTTTCAGAAAAAAGGACAAAAAAATGCCTCTCACGGAAGGGAAATATGTGTGTTTTTTTATTTCCGAGAGGTACGACCGTGCCTCTCGTGGAAGAAAATCTATGCCTCTCGTGGAGGAAAATATGTGCCTCTCGTGGAACAAAAACTATGCCTCTTGCGGAAGGGAAAAAAGTAAAACATGTTTTTTTTTGTTTTCGAAAGGAAGCAAAATAGTTCCTCTCGCGGAAGTAAAAGAAAAAAACACGTTTTTTCCGTTTCCGAGAGGCAAGGACGTGCCCCTCGCGGAAGGAGAAAAAAAGAAAGGCGTTTCTTTAGACAAAAGAAAAAATTGCAATTTTTTTGTCCAAAAGGTAAGAAAGATGGACGGAAATCCGTAAAGCCGAAAAAACTAGGGAAAACCCATCTAAAAAGCAAAAAACGCGTGTGAAAAAATAGAATAGAATAGAAACAAAATCCGGATGGAGCGTCCAGAGTGTGACATGTGACGATGACTGTGGCGCGCTCTCAGTCCATCCCAAGTGATCCTTGGTGAGGCTCCGAATGAGTGCTCCTCGATTACTTGCTCTCAGCTTCTATTGGGCGTGCCTATATCTCGCCTTCAGCGAGTCTGCCTTCGGACTCGCTGAAGGGGCGAGCGAGCTGGGCCAGCCCACGAGTGCAGAGGCGACAACCTCTTTTTCTTGTCTTTTTTACATTTTTCTTTTCTCTTTTCTTTTTATTTTTTTAATTTTGTTTATACTTTAAAATATTATAAATATATATGTTACAGAAACACTCTTCAAAAAATATTTCAAAATATGTTGAACAAGTATTTCAAAAAATTTCAACAAGTACTCAAATGATGTTGAACAAGTATTTGAAAAAATGTTGATCATGTATATAAAAATGTTAGACAGGCATTTGAAAAATATTAGACAAGTATTTTAAAATGTTGAACAAGTATTTCAAAAATGTTGAACAAGGCTTTCGAAAAATGTTTAATAATTATTTGAGAATATCTTGATCATGTATATAAAGATGTTGACCAAGTATTTGGAAAATGTCGAACAAGTATTTGAAAAAATATCAAACAAATATTTGAAAAAATATTGATCATGTATATAAAAATATTGAACAATTATTTAAAAATTGTTGAACAAGTATTTAAAAAAATGTTGATCATGTGTATCGGAATGTAGAATGAAAAAAAGAAACAAAAAATGAAAAAATGAAAACAGAAAAAACAAAGAAAAAGAAAATAAAAACTAAAGAAACAAATGAAAAAACCCAGAGGAGAAAAAACAAAAGAATAACAAAATATTGGAGAAAAATACAAGCAAAGCAAGCAAAAAAGAAAAGAAAAGGGGGGAAACATAGCGAAACTGAGTAGAAATGAGGAAAAAGAGAAAATAAGAAACCCAGTAAAAACAGAAAAAGAAATGAACATGTATGAAAACCGACTAGTTTTCCTACTAGTACGTCGCACCCTACCTAATCTATACGAAGATGAAGTTGGCGCAGTGGCTAGCCTCCATTGAAGAAACTGGGAGACCCCAGTATCTATCCCTTGGGAGTGTAACATTTTTTACTCAGGGTGCCCCTCAGACTACGTCGGTTGCCATCGGAAGCTTTTAGACCGAAAAACTTTTGTTGTTGTTTTCTGAAATTTTTGTTCCGATAAAATTGTTGTTTTCCTAAAAATTCAAAAAAAAATCACAATAACATCTGGCACCGTGTGCACTGAATTAATAGGTAGGTCCAGAAAAGTAATATAAATTGATGTCAAAATTGTATCAAAATGATATAAACATGGCATGAAATAATCAAAATTAAGATGTGTTTGAGACATATCATAGCCACATCGCTTTCGTTACCGGTGCGGTTACTCCTAGATGTTGCTCTTGCGCTTGGTGGTCATGTGGGTGTTCTTCCTATGGTTCTGGTAATTTCAACCCTTTCTATCGCTTCCCTCTCTTCTGCCTTGGTTTATTGGCGTTCATGCCTCACAGCCTATCTCAGATTTGCTGAAGCTATTTTCCTGGTTTCATGCAATAGGCGCCCGTCTCCTTGGATGAGGAGGACGACCGTGATCCCAAGTCCATGAGCTCGACAAGCTTCACCTCGACTTCGCACACTAGGTAGTGGCTCTGCCACTATCTACTATGAGGTTTTTTTCCCAATTTTTCTAGGTAAATATGGGGATTGGTAGGCAACCTGACCATTTTAACTCATTTTTTGTCACCCAAGGCTGTGATTTTGTGCCACTGAATTTTGTGTCCACTTTGTAATGCTTTTGTATATGCAAATCATTGTTAGTTGCGCTTTTGCGGAGTGGTTGACAATTTAAAGATACTATAGGTCATTGTAGAGTGTTTGGCGATTGTAGATATTATCGCTGATATGCTCAGGCGCAATCTTTCTTTTGCACATACTTGGCCTTTTTAAGTTGTGTGTTTTCATGGGCCAATACATCAGGATGGCTACTTTTGTTAATTTAGGCACAAACAACAAGGTTTACACAATTTTCCTTAAATTCCATTTTGCTATGACCTTTTTTAGATAAAAGAATTACCATGTCACTTAGTACAGAACAACTTCTTTATAACATTTTCTTTTCCATTTTGCCATCACCTTTTTAGAGCAAAAATTTCCATCTCACTTGGTAGATATTTTTTTTTCTTATTCCTTTTGCCATGAGAGAAACTTGACATGACCTTTTTTAGATCAAAATTTGCCATGTCATTTCGTATAGAACAGTTTTTTCACAAGAAAGGTATCTTAATGTTTTCTCCATAACGCACAGATCAAATTTCATTAGAAAAATTCATATCACTTTGTACCCTTTGTACTCCTAAATTCCCACATGCTTGGCAAATCTAGATTCACAAGGTTGGCAACAAATTGAACAAGCATATCTAGGGTGTCATACAACATGACAAATAATTCAACCATACAATGCCAACTTTTATATGTTTATAAAAAAATCCATGGCAAAAGTGTTCATAGCTTTTGCCATGTCACCAATAGAAAATTTGCCATGTCACAAAATACCTTTTCTACCATGGCAAAATTGTTAAACTTATTGCCATGGCAAAAAGTAAAAAAAAAACGGTTGCCATATAACCAACACACCTTTTATACTAATTTTACCATCACTTTTTCTTCTCATGGTCACATGGCAAATTAAAACCATTTTTTGTTTTCCAAGATGGCAACTTTAGGTCTTTTCAAAACACTTTTAATGCCCTCATGGCAACTAGTGGAATTGCAACGGCAAGCTACTGTACCATGGCAATAAAATTTACCATGATTTTCTTTGGACCATGTAAAAAGAATTGGATCTTGGCAAATTATTTTTTGCACCATGGCAATTGTAGCTTACGGACGTTGGCAGATATACTTTATGAACCATATCAATTTTTACTTTTTGAACCATTGACATTTTTTATCACCACAAATTTATTGACCAACCCATGGTAATATTTTCTTTTTTATTATGTTTTTTTAACAATTCATGACAAATTTATTGAATAATCCATGGTAATTTTCTTTTTTGCGTGACCATGGCAAATTGTTTTTTGTTTTCTATTAATGCAAATTGTCCTATATATTTTGGCCATGGCAAATTTAATTTTGGTACCATGGCAAAAAAAAATAGTAGCATGGTCAATTTTAATTATTTATCTTGACATGCAAAAATTGTTAAAGGAAACCATTGCAAATTTATTTTTTTGTACACCGTATCATTCTTTTTATCTAATCCTTTGTTAACATGATGATGGCAGTTTTATGGTATATATGCTTTTTAAATAATAGGCAAATTCAGTTTGCATATCATGGCAAATCGTTTTGTTTCTGTTTTGCAAGGTTTTTCTGTGTTTTCCCTTTTTTTTGGATTTTGGATTTTTTTAGTGCAACAGCAGGCAACTAGGTTGTGATTGACCTTTTTTCGGTTTGGGCAATTGGGTTTGTGCCAGATGGGCTAGCAGAATTTGCGACCAGGAATTATTGTTCAATCGGTCGTTTCGAGGGAACGATTCATTTGATGTGGGAGCTACCCAGATCGAACGTCAGCGCCATATTGGAATCCTTCTTATTTTGTGCAGCATTGGTCGAGGTTACCAAAAAAATCAACAGAAAACCAAAGGCGAGGAGGAAAAAACCTAGGAAGAAAGTGAGACGAACCTACCAACTCAATAAAGGAGGGAGGTCCTTGTAAACAGGAATCCTAGCAAAGTCAGCAGACTCGGGTTATTCGGCTAATCCAAATATTCTGGACTTTCTAGATTGCGCGAATATGGATCATTGGCAGCCGCTTCTTTTCTTTGACCGAATCTCGTGTTCCCTTTGCACCCAGCGGCAAGATTGTTGCTCACACACCACCACTACTTTCCTTACTCCTTTGTAATTCCTGGTTAGTGCTTGGTGCCTGAACCTGTGTTTTTGATAAGCCCTTGCTGTTTAAACTGAAGGACATTGTATTTCTTTTAGCCAGGGTCAACTAGAGCACAGCATATTGTACGTGCCAAAATTGCCATCGCATAGGTAAGGCACGAAAAGCGGCATGAAGCAGGCGTATTGTTGTGCTGTATCTTCTACAGGGAAATACAGTGCCATTTCCAAGCTGCCTAAATGAACATTGTTTTCTCTCGTTGACTTGCTAAAACCTACTGTTCTTTTATTCGTCACATTATTCTCTTTGACAACTGGTTGGGTGTGAACTTTTTATGGCTGAATCATCTCGATATCGACGTTAAGCGTCAGTTAAATCTCCCTTTATTGAAAAGGTTCTGTTTCAAATCGAATTTTAGAAATGCGGACCGTGCTTAGTTACAATTCGGATGGAAGAACAACTTTCGGTTGCTTCAATAGAGTTGGTTTCTTCAGATAATTAAATGAAGCTACACACAAAAAATAATACTCCCTCTGATCCATATTAATTTCGTTGATTTAGGAGTTCCTTTTATTGCGTGAACTCAATAGATTCTTCAGTTCTTTTACGGATTTGAGGCACCGGCACGTCTGATATCCCAGCATGATCAATAGGTTATTTTCCCTAATACATGTCATTAGCTCCACGTCCAAGGAAGTCGTGATCCATTAATTACTTTCGGAATGAAGCTTACGGCATGATGGCACGAAAAGTGCCGCCACTGATAGCCCCCCTTTGGCTGTCTTCCTCCCTTCCCTGTTCCTTTCTTTAACAACTCTCTTTGAGTCCGACAGCTTATACGCAGTTCTTTTTTGAAGGGAGTCTTGGTACACACTGACACGACAGTTTCCTACTAGTTTATCAGTGATCCAGAGTCAAAGGAACCCGCGAATCTGACATCCCGTAACACTGCCGATCAGCTTCGGATGGATCACCGAGGGAGGTACTGTAAATCTGGGCCGCAGCTACATCATCTGTAGTACTTGGTCAGGAACATCGGCTTACACCATGAATAAAACAGTACATGGAAAAGTAAGAGGGTGGACTTTTCCCCATGATTCTCTCTATAAAAACCGTGGCATCGGCCATGATTAACATCACAATCTCACCCCAAAAGCACACGGTTGCAGCTCGCCTCGTGGGCGGAAACGGGGTACGACTTCCTCGAAGCTACAGCCTTGAGTGATTCTTCTTCCACGGTACAGTGATCAGTCGAGCAGTACGGCCTTGATCGTTGAGGTGAGCGATGCTCCCTGCTAGTTCTTGCTCGAAAATGCTGGGCAGAATTTGGTCTTGGCGAAGAAGAATTTTTTTTCTGTTCTTGTTTAATTTGGTTTCGTGCTCCGGTAGCAGCAGCTGCGGAGTCAAGGAGCAGAGCCGCCATGGACGTCATCGCGCCGGACCGCACCAAGATCGCGCCGGAGATCGACAGGGACGAGGCCCTGGAGGGCGACAGGGAGTCGGACCCCGCGCTGGCGTCGACGCGCGAGTGGCAGCTGGAGGCCATGCCGCGGTGGCAGGACGAGCTGACGGTGCGGGGCATGGTGGCGGCGCTGCTGATCGGGTTCATCTACACGGTCATCGTGATGAAGATCGCGCTCACCACCGGGCTGGTGCCCACGCTGAACGTCTCCGCTGCGCTGCTCTCCTTCCTGGCGCTGCGCGGGTGGACGCGCCTGCTGGACCGCTTCGGCATCGTGTCCCGCCCCTTCACGCGGCAGGAGAACACCATCGTCCAGACCTGCGGCGTGGCCTGCTACACCATCGCCTTCGCCGGTTAGCACCGCATCATTCATTCCTGGCCATGGAGGCCATGACGCCAGTCTCTGTAGCATAATTCTTGATTGATTGGTGTTTGTGACTGGCGCGCTGCAGGTGGGTTCGGGTCAACATTGCTGGGCCTGAACAAGAAGACGTACGAGCTGGCCGGGGACTCGCCGGGCAACGTGCCGGGAAGCTGGAAGGAGCCAGGGATAGGCTGGATGACGGGGTTCCTCCTGGCTTGCAGCTTCGGGGGCCTCCTCACCTTGATTCCCCTCAGACAGGTCTCTTTCTTCTGCTTTCCCTTCAGTTTTTCCAACATGCTGTGTGCACTGTGTGGCTAAGATACACGTTACATTAAATGAGCTCATCCGCGCCGGATATATGCGCAGCTTTAGCCTGTAGGCGATTGATTGAAAGTAACAAAATTATCAGGCTACCCAAAACTAGCTAAACTTCAGTTCAAAATAAAGAAAAACTAACTAAACTTTCTTTCCCCTACAACACATACCGTACGCTATCCTAGTTTTTTTTTCCTGCGACTGTGCAATGTTGACAACGCCCTAAGGCCCACCCGAAAGCGACCTAGCGCTTCACCATCTTGGAACACATGATCTCCATCCATGTGTGAGACTTATCCATGTGGCCTAGCAAGGTCGATGCGTCAGTATCTGTTCTGAAGATGAATCGATGGAAGGTGGCGGCGATGACCTATGAGAGTGCGTCGGACCGGTTTGTGCCCTAGGCATGGTATGTGATTTGGTTGGGGCCTCGGACTTTAGATGTTAGTTTTAGGTTAGAGATCTGGGTATTCGGCTCATATTTTTTGCACCCCTTCATCGTTGGATAGGAGTAGCGACAGATGTTGCCAAGATGGCGGCTTCACACATATTGATGTATTACTTTATAAGATCTTTGTGAATAACTAACCAATAAAATTGTTGCATGCATCTCCAAATGCAGAGGTCAGGGGTCATCCTCCTTTTCAAAAAAAAATATTAGTAAAAAATTTCTCTAGCACTACAAAACACCCTAAATCAAAGCAGCCCCCTCCTCCCCCGCGTCGCCTCCCCGAGCGGGGCGACCGCGGGCTCTCGTCGCCCCTCCCAGCCCCCCCTCCCCCTCCTCACCTTCCGCCGCCGTCGGCCTGGGCCACCGGGCCTTGCCCGCGTGGTGGCGGCGGCGGCGGCCCC
>NC_041391.1:481373616-481385458 GCF_002162155.2 Triticum dicoccoides | reverse complement strand
GGGTGCTCCTCGGCGACAATGGATCCGGCGGCGGCGCAGCTCCTTCGGTGGCGCAGTGCTGGGTGGCGTGCGGGCGGTGGCGCGGCCGCTTGGCGGCGGGGCGACGCGGTGGCTAGCAGCGGGCCTTCCCGGCCCAGATCTAGGCCCCTTTGGGCTCGATCTGGGTCTGGGCGGGCCTGGCCTGGTCTGCTTGCGGCGTCTCCGGCGGGTCGGGGGCGTGACTCATGCGGGGGGTGGTGGCGACGGTGGCTCGCGTTCTGCAGCGCGGCGACGGGGGCTTCGCGAGCCCGTTTCGGGCTCTGCTGGGCTAGGGGTGGCCCGGTTTGCCCATGTGCTGCGTCCGGCCGGATCCCGCCGGGGGCGGTGGAGGATGTCCCCTCCCGCGAGGCTGCTGATGTTGCCGCTCCTGGTTCCCGGTTGCGTCGTCTTGTTTCCGTCGGTCCCGTTTCGTTTGCCATGGTGAGACGGCGATGGAGACTGCTCGACCATGGTGGCGCAAGTTGGTGGGCGGTGTGTTTGGTGGCGCGGGATGGATTGTCTGGGGTCGTGGCTGGTTGGTGGTCGGGAGAAATCCTTGTCGGCCGGGCCGGCACCGACGCGGTGACGCTCGTGGGCGCCGTCGTGCCTTCCTGAAGGGCGTCGGGCATACCCCTTCCACCTCACCCCTCGCGTACCGGGGGAAACCCTAGGACATGTCCGGGCAACAACGTCGTCATCGTCGCGATCCTTCTTGAGGGTGTTGTTTGGTATGCGGCGGTCCGGAATGCTAGGAGCGTGGTGGTATTTTCCGGTGGGCGCGGCGGTTGCGGATCCTCATCGTTTTCGTTGATCCGCCGTTGTTGGCATTATTTTCTCTTCAGTTCCTTTTTTTGTTTTTTTTTGCTTGCGTGTGTTGTGGCCCCAACATTTATATCGTGTGGTCGTTGCTTTATAATATAAAGCGGGGGCAGCCCTTTTTCGATAAAACACCCTAAATATAATTAAAATTACATCGATGTCTCTAGACCACCAAACGTAGAGACATCGATGTCTCTAGCACTACGAAACCTTGCCGATGACAGCCTACATGGGCTGCTCACACGTGCCTGGAAACTCCATCTCGCAACTCTATCTATACTATACTCCCTCTATATCAAACTTATAAAACTTTTTTGATACAAAGGCGGTATTATTGATTGGAGTTTCTTTGCCGCAAGCATTGGTCACCAAAACTGTCACTAGGTTTTGAACCGATGCTGCTATCATTTTTCCAGCTTTTCAAGGAATTTAATTTTAGAACTGGTACGAATTTTAAGAAAATAACGCAATTCATTACGTGTTAAACAACTGAGCCTGGTTTTCATCTGTCTTGGGCACTCAATGATTTGACATAATATATTCAGGTATTGGTCGTCGACTACAAATTAGTTTACCCAAGTGGGACTGCAACTGCTATTCTTATAAACGGGTTTCATACCGATCAAGGCGACAAGAATTCAAGGTATGCACACTGTGACCTTTCAATCATTAAACCAAGCAATTTGTGGTGAGTTCTTGATCTGTATGGATTAATCTTACCTTTCAATCATGACAGGAAGCAAATCCGTGGATTTCTGAAATACTTTGGGGGTAGTTTTCTATGGAGTTTCTTCCAATGGTTCTACACCGGGGGCGATGCCTGTGGATTTGTCCAGTTCCCTACTTTCGGTTTGAAGGCCTGGAAGCAAACGTAATTCTTTTGACTTGTTGCTTCTCATTGTGGATTGCCACAATTTTTGGCATGTGATCTCTTAACTCAGAGCTTATTATTTGTGTTTCAGCTTCTACTTTGACTTTAGCATGACATACGTTGGTGCCGGGATGATTTGCCCACATATAGTAAATATCTCTACCCTCCTTGGTGCAATTATCTCATGGGGAATAATGTGGCCACTCATTAGTAAACACAAGGGGGATTGGTACCCTGCAAAAGCACCAGAAAGCAGCATGAAAAGTTTGTACGGTTACAAGGTATCTACCACAACTCTCTTTTTTCCTTAGTTACAATCACATAAATTAATAGCATGTCGTAATGAAAACTTGTATGTCACTGACCATGATTTTGTCACCACCCAGGCCTTCATATGCATAGCTCTCATCATGGGGGATGGCATGTACCACTTCATAAAAATTGTTGGCATCACTGCTATGAGCATGTATCGACAATTTAGTCGCAAGCAGGTTGACAACAAAGGTAAGAACAAAGGACAACATAAAATTCAGTGCATCACCAATCAAGAAATGAGTTCTTTTTTGTAATGTTGAGCGAATGAATTGCAGCAAAAAATGTGGACGATACAGTCTCGCTTGAGGAGTTTCAACGCCAGGAGATCTTTAAGAGAGGCCAGATCCCATCTTGGATGGCATACACCGGTTATGCCTTGTTTAGCGTTCTTGCAGTGGTTACCATACCAGTAATGTTCAAACAAGTGAAGTGGTACTATGTTGTTATAGCCTATGTCGTTGCCCCCATGCTTGGATTCGCCAATTCCTATGGTACAGGGCTTACCGACATCAACATGGGCTATAACTATGGCAAGATCGCTCTCTTTGTCTTTGCGGGATGGGCCGGCAAGGATAATGGTGTCATTGCAGGCCTTGTTGCTGGCACCCTAGTCAAGCAACTGGTGCTTATCTCCGCCGATTTGATGCAAGACTTCAAGACGGGTTATCTCACTCAAACATCACCAAAATCGATGATGATTGCACAAGTTATTGGAACAGCCATGGGTTGCATTATCGCCCCCCTCACGTTCATGCTCTTCTACAAGGCATTTGATATTGGTAACCCATATGGTACTTGGAAGGCACCTTATGCACTCATATACCGCAATATGGCAATACTTGGTGTGGAGGGCTTCTCAGTGTTACCGAAGTATTGCATTGCAATATCTGGCGGATTTTTCGCATTTGCGGCAGTTGTCAGTATAGTAAGAGATGTCATGCCACACAAGTATGCGAAGTATGTGCCCCTACCAATGGCAATGGCAGTTCCATTCCTTGTAGGTGGGAGCTTTGCTATCGATATGTGCCTCGGGAGTTTGATAGTTTTTGCATGGACCAAGATAAACAAGAAGGAGGCTGGCTTCATGGTGCCCGCAGTTGCATCCGCTTTGATATGTGGGGATGGCATATGGACGTTTCCTGCTTCAATACTTGCTCTTGCCAAGATTAAACCACCAATTTGCATGAAGTTTCTACCTGCTGCCTAAACAATCGAAAAGTGTGCTAGGTGACCAAAGATGCGTTGAATTTCCATAGTTGTGCCTCCCTGAACTATATTTGCAATGTGTTGTGTTTATTCGAGATGTTTTAGTACTCGAGCTGTCTAGAGATGATGGTGTGTGGTTTTACAGTATTACAGCTTGAAGGAGTTTTCCCTATTATTGATATTTCTTGTGATTATAACGTTAATCTGGTGTGACTATTAAGTTGACGTGAATACATAGTATGTACTTTGTGCTTGTACATTTTTCACATAACTTGATATTTCTCTTAGTATATGACCCGCACAAGTATACATCTTGTTTTTACTTGTTGATGCAGCAAGTACAGCTAAGCATGTAAATGATACTCGTTCAGATTTCACCTTGCCGTGACTCCGACCCTAGCCGCCACAACATCCCTACACGCCATTGCCACTGTCTCGCTCCTCTTTCCCATCTGGCGGCCTCGACGATGACAAGAGGAGTGGGGATCCGCCTGTCTTGTTTTCTTTTCCTTATGCTTTTGTGCCCTAGTGACATCGACAAGGTGATGCGGCGATGGTGTATTGGAATAAGGTCTCTCCCTACCTCGACGGTGTTCGATCCGACACCAATTAACGAAGGGCCTATGAGAGCTTGTGTCCCTAGATATGCTGGTTCTCTTCATATCTTGGCAGTTGGTGTATATTTTGATGAGAACTATTGGTTGGCTATTCGTGTGACGACTTTGACATATTCTTCCATGTTTTTCCATGGCAGGGTCCGGTTTCTCCAACCCTCTGAAGTGGTGATGATTGATTGCAAGTATGTACTGTGTGGGGTGATGCTCCAACTGATGTTGCTTCGCGATTTCTAGATCTCATCTCAAGGGGTGAGTGGGTATTACTGTCTTCATAGCCTGGTATTCTCCCTATATGTATTGCGTTGATTGTCTCATCGTGTTGTGAAGGGCGCCCACACAACATTAGCCACCTATGGACTTGTGGTGATTTATGTTGGTAGAAGGGTAGTTGTGGAGGGTAGGTGGTGACAAGACCTATTCTTGCTTCGTCCCTGATCATTGCAATAGGGATTAGTGGAGAACCCTAGAACTTAAGGCGTGACCACGGAGAGTTCACTCCCCTTAATCATCGTTATGATAATCGGAGTGGGGAAGCACGGTGGTGGCACGAATGTATGCGGTAACCTTAGTGGGGATGCGTACTTTATTGGCTTCGCCCATGCGAGATCATATACAAGTGGCTTAATGATACAATTAGAGAGCCATGTCTATCATGTGTTGTCAGCATCATACCTATGGTGATGACTCTAGTTCCTTCGAGAACGTTTATTACTCAAGCACTATTTCTCTCAGTTTAGTTCATTTAATTTTCTGTCTTTTATTTATTGTTTGTAGTTTAGATAAGTGCTACCCTTTTATTTGTGTTCCAAGCAACTTACTAAAGTAGGTTATCTTCAAACTACATTTTGTGTGCGTACGTAACTACGTAAGTGATAGCGTAGTTGAGGGGTTTGTAATTCCTTCCTATTTGCTCATGTGGGTTCGATACTTCACTTATCACGAAAGTGCTACAACAGCATTGTGCACTTGCAGGTCATTAGTGGGCATGATGCCTTTGCCCCCATAAGTGTGTTTTGACGGACTCTTGTAGTCGTGCTTGTACTTAGCACTCGAATACTACCGAGCTTCTTCCAGTGGTTCTTCATGTGTCAAAGCAAGAGATAACACAACATCAACTGTTCTAGGATTATGCAACCTAATAGCCTTTTGAATGTTCATATGCAATCTTCCTACAAATTTAGTAACAAAAAATGCCTCGTCATAATGACAGTTTTGTATTAACACTTTATGTTTGAGCTCTTCGAACTTGTGGTGATAATTTTCCATAGAGTCAATTTGTTTACACCTTTCTAATGCCTCTAAGTACTTTAAGTGTTTATCCTAGTCAAACTTTGTATGTATGGCTACCACTAACTCTTTCCAACTTTCTACTTCATGATCTGCCTCATAAGTTTGCAACCACAGAGTTGCATTGCCTATAAAATGCATGGTGGAAAACGTTGCCCAAGTGTCTCTAGGCACATGATACATGGAAAAATATTTTTCACGCACTCCTTTCCACCATCGAGGATTTCCCCCATGAAAGCGAGGGAAATCTATCTTTGGCATGTGAGACGATCCAAACCGACTCCTGCTATTGGATCTCTCACTCTCCTCCATGCCAGAGTAAACCCCCAACTCGAATCCACCTGGAGTTTGGGGAAAGTTTTTCTTACCCCTGACTAGGGCGGGCGCTGGGGCCAAGGGCGCCCAAATCGCATCACCCTGGTGTGCTTCAGCAACGTTGTTGCTCGTGGATCGCTGCCCATGAGGCTATTTGGGAGTCATCGGCGAGGTACCGGATTCCAGCATTGTGACGCGACCCCCCCCCCCACCCGACCACATCGATGGAGATGTGAAGTGCCTCCATGGTCGAATCCACTGTCGGAATCCAGGCTCCCAGGTTCTGGGCTGTGGTGAGTAGCAACTGGATGGATGTGGCTGTCGCCTCACTCTCCTTGCGCATCTGCGTGATCTCCGCCACCACCTTCTCCATGATCACCCTGGACGCCTCCACTCAGATCCCACACCCCGAAATCTACCGACCCGTTGCTCGAACTGATGGATTGGGGAAATTTTCCCCCAATTCGGCCTCACGCGGGGATTTACCCGGTTGATTCGAAGGATGTTGCGGATCGAGATGTCTCTGATACCTGATGTCACGACCCTCACTCAATTATACACTGTAACATCCCCAGAATCACACTACAGCAATCCCTTAAGATCAGTGCCAAGTCATCTTGTTTTACAAAGCTTAATCATGTTGGGGTAATATCTCAGCTCAAATCCCTTCTCTGAATTCTATTCAAATTCAAAGTGAAATTTGAAGTTGCGTAAACTTGCTGGAAAAATGTTCATTATTTAGCAAATATTCCAAAACAATTGATGTTAAGAAAAAGAACATCACTATGTTACTAAAATGAGCAGTAGCAATTAATCCAGTGCAAATTCTAGCATTTTAAAATGCTACTCCAATTATGAAAATTCCAAATGGATTCAAATAAATCCCAAGCTTATGGTGGCAGTGCACCACTGCCCCTAGTATTTGTTTTCACCAGTGGCACATTTTTGCAAAAGATAATTACTGCAAAAGGCTACTGTTAAATGAAAACGGAAAAGTTTTAAAAAGAAAACAAAAAGGGGAAAGGAAGCCCCTGCCTCCCTGGGCCTTGGCCCATCCGGACCAGCCGGCCCACCTTCCCCGGGTCGCCTTCCCTGTTCGACCGACCCCGTCGCTACAGGGGCGCGGTCGCCCCGGACCGCCTCACCGTCGACGACGAGGGGGAGGATAAGGCCTCCACACCCCGACGCCTCGATCCTCTCCCCTGTGCCCCACTCACTCCCATGCTCTCCTCTATCGCCCCACTTTCCTCTGGGTTCTCCCCAGATCCCCTTTCCCTCCACCTCCACGACGCGCTCGTCGCCGGCCACTTTGCCCCACCGCGACCACCGCCGCACCCGCACCTCGTCGATACGTCTACGAGGTCCACCATCGCCCTCTCCATCGACTAGTGCCGCCCGTTGGAGCTCCTCAACTCTGCGACGCGAGATCGCCGTCGTCTTCTTCCTCTTCGGTTGCCGGCGTCGTCGTCGATTACGGCGAAGCCTGCAGCTCCTAAACCATCACGGGCCTACGTGTGAGCCACGCGGTGAGCTTCTCCGTCTCCTGCTCCCCTTCGTTAGCCTCTTCGTGCGTCGTAGCTACCTCGACGCCGTTGCCGTGAGCCCGTCGCCGCGGATCGCCTCGCCGCCATGGCCATAGCCCCTGTCGCGCTCACCAGGACACGGCAACGAGCTCCTCGTGCTCCCATGAGCCCAACGAGCTCGAGCTCGTGCCTCCCCGTGCCCTCTAGCCTCGTTTCCGACCGCGGCCGAATGCCGGCGTCCGCCCGTTCGACCGACCTCTCGTCGTCGTCGTTCTAGCCAGTTACGGGCCGCGCCGCCGCCGTAAATGGACGTGGTGCGCTCTCCTGATTCTAACGCAAGTTGCGACGCACGATTTGGTGCCCCGTTTGCGATTTCCGATCGCCTCCGGCGAGAGCGCCACCGCGGGAGGCTCATCGGAGCAACTCCGGCGGCTCCGCTGAGCTGGCGCCGCGTGGGGTCCACCCCAGGTCGCTGCCCGTGGGTCCCCGGACCCCAGCTAACCACGTTGACCTGGTCAACCGTGCTGACTGGGCAGGCCCCAGCCACTGACATGCGGGCCCCACTCCCTTAATCAATGTTTTATTTATTTAAACTATTTAGTTAACTTAATGAGACACTGACATGTGGGTCCCAGTTGCCAATTAACCTCATAGTAGTTTTAATAAACACTGTTAAGGCCCCTGTCCATGACAAGTGGGCCCCACTGGTCATTTTGACCAGTCAACCGCACTGTTGACTGCTGACGTCGCTCCTACGTCATGCTGACGTCATATTCCATTTCTGTTAATATAAATAATTCCAGAATATGTTTAAAACTTAGAAAATCCATATAAAATAATCTGTAACTCGGATGAAAATGTTTTCTATATGAAAGTTCCTCAGAAAAATCCAACGAATCTGAAAATGCGGTCCGTTCAGCTGTCACATGCCTCTAGCATGCTGAACATGGAACATTTCCCCACCAGTCATCTGTGTGACACGGGTCCGGAACCGGGAATACATTCCCGGTTGAATTCCCCCTTCACCTATATCGTGTAGCCATGCGTTAGGTCACACCCAGCACAACATATTGCCATGTTACGCTTTGTGATGCTATGTCTGCTTTATATTTACTGTTTCTTCCCCCTCTTCTCTCCGGTAGACCCCGAGACCGATGCCGCCCCTGTGATCGACTACGTCGATGACGACCCCTCCTTCTTGTCTGAGCAACCAAGCAAGCCCCCCCTTTGATCATCCCGATATCGCCCATTCCATTCTCTCATGCTTGCATTAGATTTTGCTACTGTTATTGTTTGCACCTATTCTGATGCATAGCCTGCTTGTGTACCTACTGTTGTACCTTACCTGCTTATCCTAAACTGCTTAGTATAAGTTGGTTAGAGACCCATCAGTGACCCCCCCCCACTTGACTCGACTGCCCCGCTGGATTATCAGAAGACCCGATCAATGGGATCGAAGACCAGGACCCGACACCTCACGTCACATTACTCCCCTTCGTTGCTCGACTCTGCAGTGTTACTATTGAGTGCCGAGGGTGAGACCTCTACAACACTTCTGATGTTAACCTGTAGTGTAGCTATTCGGTCATGGTCATCGAGGGTGATTTCCTCCTTAACCACTTCTGATACGGCTCTGTCGTGCAACCCCTCAAGTGTGAACCTCGAGGGTGGATCCTCTTACGTTCACCTTGATGATTACATAGAGTGGAATTCACCGGGGGTGATTCCTCGGGTTTTCCCCTTAATGTTTGGACACACGGATACTTGAACTTTACCACTGTTACTTGGAAAGACGGGTCGACCCTGAGGGGTACCCGCGCGAGCTTAATTGTGAGTGATGTGGAGTCGGGTTGACCTGGAGGGTGCCCGCGAGATAATTACGAGGCATGGTCGGGCATTCCTAGCCCTTGCCGCAAGTCCTCGAGACGGGGCAACGGGGTCACATCTTTCGTGAGTCTCTGCTTGTTACCGCGCGTTCCTAATCCACTACGATTTGGATATTTGATCCGAGGGGCCTCTGGCCTGATAGCACTAACCATCACGTGGGCATAGTATGGGCGTTCTGCGTCGTATACATCAGCCGAAGCTTAATAGACGTCAGCGACTGAGCGGCGCGCGCCGGGTTGGACTGCGTAAGCGCCTGCCTTGTTGAAGGAGGTAGCTAGGTCTGCTCACCGGCCACCCTCGCAACGTGCAGGAGTTCCCGGGGAGATGGCCCATGACCCCTGGGGGCATAGGTTTAGTCCGGCGTGCTGGCCTCTCTATTAAGTCTAGGTCGGGTTGCGGCGTATTGTTTGGCCAAGGCCGGGCATGACCCTGGAAAGTGTGTCCGGCCGGAGTTAAGCGAGCGTGGTGGGTAAGTTGGTGCACCCCTGCAGGGAAGAAAACATCTATCGATAGCCTGTCCTACGGTAACGGACACTTGGAGTTGTATCCCGATCGATACAACTAGAACTGGATACTTGTGATGAGAATTGGATGGTGATGAGAATTGGATTGTGATGATAATTGGATAGTACGGCTCTGGGATTTCTTTCTCGCAGGGAGTCGAGAAAGGATCTCTGGCCGAGGTTGATAACACTACTACTACTTTACTTTATGCTACTCTACTCCCTCCTGTTTGCTGCAAGATGGTGGTTTCCAGAAGATGCTAGTCTTCGATAGGACTAGGCCTTCTCTCTATTCTGGCATTTCTGTAGCCCAGTCCACATATACAGCCTTCCTTTGATAATGTTGCATCTGTAGTGTAGATCCTTGCTTGCGAGTACTTTGGATGAGTACTCACGGTTGCTTTGCTCCCTCTTTTTCCCCTTTTCCATTTTTCTCGGATGACGCAACCAGATGACGAAGTCCAGGAGCCAGATGACACCTTTGACGATGGCTACTACCCCGAGGGTGCCTACTACCACGTGACGGACGCCGACGACCAAGAGTAGTTAGGAGGCTCCCAGGCAGGAGGCCTTGCCTTTTCGATCGATGTTGCTTTTGTGCTAGCCTTTTTAAGGCAAACTTGTCTAACTTATGTCTGTACTCAGATATTGTTGCTTCCGCTGACTCTTGTGTTTTCGAGCTTATGTATTCGAGCCCTCGAGGCCCCTGGCTTGTAATATAAAGCTTGTATTATTTTAATTTGTGTCTAGAGTTGTGTTGTGATATCTTCCCGTGAGTCCTTGATCTTGATCGTACACATTTGCGTGTATGATTAGTGTACGATTGAATCGAGGGCGTCACAAGTTGGTATCAGAGCCGACTGCCTGTATGTAGCCCCCTTTCCAACTCCTTGGCCGAAGTTGAGTCTAGTCACTGAAAAACTTTTACTAAGATTGGTTGTGTGTCTTACGGGCCCACTTCGCCATTGGGTGGTATTAGGATCTTTTATTCCTCGTCTATACTCTGGGACTCTGATATCTCGTCTATTCGGGTTAAACATTTTACTAACTCTGACATTAGGTTCTCGTACCCACTTCCTCCTGAAGAACCCCAACATTATCGATGATTGCTTGCTTCGCGAGAAGATTCTGCGGATACTCCTCGATGTTTCTCGAGACCCTGTGCCAACTGCCTTGCAGGTCTTGACCACTGATAATCCCCCTGAATAACATCCTTGCTGCTTGTACCTTTATCCCTAGTTGCTCCTGTTATTACGAGATACCACTAGTACTCTCCGTTGTTCCGAGAATCCTTTGTGGCCTTGTGCTTTGCAGCTTCTTTTCAGACTGCGGATAATTCACTTAACCGGGGTTCGTTCATCCCTAGTTGTTCATTTGCTTTCCTAATACCTGAAAAGGCTATCTGATCTTTCAAAATCCTTTGCAACCTATTTCTCTTGATTCTCCTTTCTTGCTTGCATTAGGATTAATTCCATATGTCTAGCAATATTCTTTAAAATTCTTTGTGATTGTCATTTTGTTCCTATGGATTCAGCGTGTGTGTGAATACTCGCAATCATCAATCAATCCTTGGAAATTTTCTTTCCGGCTCAGACATCCTTCGAGATATGAGCTGGTTCTTGCCCAATCTAGATTTGATCGGGTACACCTCTAAGTCTATTCAACTTACTCATCTTTTGATCAGAGCCTCTGCTTCTGATCCTTCGTCTTGAAAACATAATTCCTTTGTACCCAAGCATCGAATCATTCAGACGTTTCTATAAGCCGATGCCTTTACATCCCCTTCTTCATCTGATTGATTACCGATACTCACATCAACTCTGTCGTGAATCGCCAGATCCATTGCTGGGTTGTTATCCGACAATGTCCTTCACATCCAAAGTCTTGTGAGTTTTTCCCTGATACATAATACCTTCGGTAAATTGTATCATCTGCTTTGACTCCGATACTCTACTTTTGAACTCGTATCTTTTCCTTGGTTTTTTGTTGTATAGATTCGTAAAAATGCCCCGATGGATTGAACTTATGCCTTCCATGATCTGTGTGAACCCGAGAGTTCTCCCGAGTCTTACTCTTCTGGTACTTCGGCAGATAAATCCTCTGCACTACAATTTCTTCAAAAAACGAGGAGTGAATGAAAGGTTATGCATTGAAGAAGTGGGAGTCGACCTTGAACTTTGTGTTCATGCCCATGGACCCGATGTGGCACTTATCATGGAAGCTTCTTGTGATAATAATAATCCCCTTGTTATAAGTTCATCTGGTATCTATGCTTGGTCCTTTGCAACCGTGGTTCTGACCATGATTGTTCCCCTTCGATTCCATTTCTCGGACAAGTTCACGCACTTGTCTTCTGCAGATCAATGCAACTCCACAACCTCTATTTTGATCTTCCTTCAAGTATTACCCTCCGGTATCTCGAGAATATCAAAGAACCGTGTTGCTTCCTATGAGTCTTCATCTAGTATTGCTTCTCACCGA
>NC_041391.1:481369720-481371896 GCF_002162155.2 Triticum dicoccoides | reverse complement strand
TAAACTTGCTGGAAAAATGTTCATTATTTAGCAAATATTCCAAAACAATTGATGTTAAGAAAAAGAACATCACTATGTTACTAAAATGAGCAGTAGCAATTAATCCAGTGCAAATTCTAGCATTTTAAAATGCTACTCCAATTATGAAAATTCCAAATGGATTCAAATAAATCCCAAGCTTATGGTGGCAGTGCACCACTGCCCCTAGTATTTGTTTTCACCAGTGGCACATTTTTGCAAAAGATAATTACTGCAAAAGAAAATGCAAAAGGCTACTGTTAAATGAAAACAGAAAAGTTTTAAAAAGAAAACGAAAAGGGGAAAGGAAGCCCCTACCTCCCTGGGCCTTGGCCCATCCGGACCAGCCGGACCACCTTACCCCGGGTCGCCTTCCCTGTTCGACCGACCCCGTCGCTACAGGGGCGCGGTCGCCCCGGACCGCCTCGCCGTCGACGACGAGGGGGAGGATAAGGCCTCCACACCCCGACGCCTCGGTCCTCTCCTCTGTGCCCCACTCACTCCCATGCTCTCCTCTATCGCCCCACTTTCCTCTGGGTTCTCCCCAGATCCCCTTTCCCTCCACCTCCATGACGCGCTCGTCGCCGGCCACTTCGCCCCACCGCGACCACCGCCGCACCCGCACCTCGTCGATACGTCTACGAGGTCCACCATCGCCCTCTCCATCGACTAGTGCCGCCCGTTGGAGCTCCTCAACTCTGCAACGCGAGATCGCCGTCGTCTTCTTCCTCTTCGGTTGCCGGCGTCGTCGTCGATTACGGCGAAGCCTGCAGCTCCTAAACCGTCACGGGCCTACGTGTGAGCCACGCAGTGAGCTTCTCCGTCTCCTGCTCCCCTTCGTTAGCCTCTTCGTGTGTCGTAGCTACCTCGACGCCGTTGCCGTGAGCCCGTCGCCGCGGATCGCCTCGCCGCCGTGGCCATAGCCCCTGTCGCGCTCACCAGGACACGGCAACGAGCTCCTCGTGCTCCCATGAGCCCAACGAGCTCGAGCTCGTGCCTCCCCGTGCCCTCTAGCCTCGTTTCCGACCGCGGCCGAATGCCGGCGTCCGCCCGGCCTCTCGTCGTCGTTGTTCTAGCCAGTTACGGGCCGCGCCGCCACCGTAAATGGACGCGGTGCGCTCTCCTCGTTCTAACGCAAGTTGCGACGCATGATTTGGTGCCCCGTACGCGATTTCTGATCGCCTCCGGCGAGAGCGCCACCGCGGGAGGCTCATCGGAGCAACTCCGGCGGCTTCGCTGAGCTGGCACCGCGTGGGGTCCACCCCAGGTTGCTGCCCGTGGGTCCCCGGACCCCAGCTAACCACGTTGACCTGGTCAATCGTGCTGACTGGGCAGGCCCCAGCCGCTGACATGCGGGCCCCACTCCCTTAATCAATGTTTTATTTATTTAAACTATTTAGTTAACTTAATGAGACACTGACATGTGGGGCCCAGTTGCCAATTAACCTCATAGTAGTTTTAATAAACACTGTTAAGGCCCCTGCCATGACAAGTGGGCCCCACTGGTCATTTTGACCAGTCAACCGCACTGTTGACTGCTGACGCGCTCCTACGTCATGCTGACGTCATATTCCATTTCTGTTAATATAAATAATTCCAGAATATGTTTAAAACTTAGAAAATCCATATAAAATAATCTGTAACTCGGATGAAAATGTTTTCTATATGAAAGTTCCTCAGAAAAATCCAACGAATCTGAAAATGCGGTCCGTTCAGCTGTCACATGCCTCTAGCATGCTGAACATGGAACATTTCCCCTCCGGTCATCTGTGTGACACGGGTCCGGAACCGGGAATACATTCCCGGTTGAATTCCCCCTTCACCTATATCGTGTAGCCATGCGTTAGGTCACACCCAGCACAACATATTGCCATGTTACGCTTTGTGATGCTATGTCTGCTTTATATTTACTGTTTCTTCCCCCTCTTCTCTCCGGTAGACCCCGAGACCGATGCCGCCCCTACGATCGACTACGTCAACGACGACCCCTCCTTCTTGTCTGAGCAACCAGGCAAGCCCCCCCTTTGATCATCCCGATATCGCCCATTCCATTCTCTCATGCTTGCATTAGATTTTGCTACTGTTATTGTTTGCACCTATTCTGATGCATAGCTTGCTTGTGTACCTACTGTTGTACCTTACCTGCTTATCCTAAACT